>NC_028361.1:1892390-1965427 GCF_000741045.1 Vigna radiata var. radiata | reverse complement strand
ATTTGAAAAGAAAAAATATATTCAAGAACGAAAATAAGATTGAATCAAACTTATTTAAGAAAATATATTCAAATTTAAGTCATGTAAATGCTCCATTAATGAGTCATGTAAATGCTCCATTAATGTAGAGAGAGAAAGAGAAAGATTGTTAAGGATAATGGGGAGGTGTAGGGTGTTTTTGGAATAAAAGAAAATAATAGGGATGTGTAGAATATTTTTGAAATAAATTAAATTAATGGGGAGGTACAGGTCCCGCTTGGGGAGGTGTAGGGAGCAACACCCCTAACTAGATTGTCTTTACTGATACCCTGTTAGAGTCCTGTTCTCCTGTTTCCTAAGTCATGGATAAATAGATATAATAGTTAAAGATAATCAAGTATTATATAATAAGATATTATACAATATATTAGAGATATAGAATCGGATAATAAATTATTATATCTAAATATCTTAGAAATATTTATATCTTCAAATGTATAAACAAAAATTAAATGTAAAACAAAAATTGAGAACTAAAATAAAGAGTTATTTTTAGGTGTAGAATTGCTGTTTAACACGTGTTTATTATCGTTAGACTTTTTATATTTTTCAATTATTTTACCATTTACATTTTATATAATCTTTGAACTGACTTACAATTCAGATTTTAATTAAGGCAATAAAATATATTTTACTTTTTGGGAAAATAAAACATGATGTATAGTATTTTCTTTTAAATAATTAAAAGTAATCTGAAGTTATTAATTAACCTGTGTGATTGGATAGGTAAGATCAGTGATATTTTAAGTTAATGTGGTTGTTCCAAAACATTTGCTGGTAACAAATACCTAGACTCGCGACAATTATATAAGGTTATGTGGTGTGTGTTTATAAAAAAGGTAAATGCAGTATGTTGGTTGAATTGATTTAAATATAGTTATTTGTCATGAAATTTTAATAACGTGATATTAATAATTGTATATATTTACGGACAAATTGTTGTGAAATATATAAATTAATACATAAATTTTAAAGTATGAATAAAACGTAAAAGTAAGATAATGATAAAATGATGATATGATAATAAGTGTGTATAATAAACAACGATAATGAGAATAGTGAGAAGAGAATGATTAAGATTGTCAGTAACAAGGATAAAAGTATTATACTTAATAATCTTTCATTATCTAGGAATTAATATTAAGGATGATTTAAATATATTTTTTTTCCTGCAATTCATAAAACGTTTTTGTAAAAATAAAATTATAAGGGAGTTTTAAATTCCAAAAAATAATACATCAATTAGCTTCAAAGATGTTATCTTAATTTATATTAATATAAACAACAATAATAAAAGCATTAGATGATAGAAGAAAAGCATTACACAATAAAAGAAAAAACATTAGACAATAAAAGCGAAAACATTAGACAGTATACGAAAATAAAACATTATCTTATTATATTTTTGTATGTGAAAGAGAGCCTACCCCATCAACACACCCATCTTCGTATCGAATAATAAAACTTACGAAGAACGAAACATAATAAAACTATTATAAAAATGAAAAATTGATTTAAGAGTAATTATCACAACTTGGTAAATCTTTTACATGTACAACAAACATGATTCTAAATAATTTTGTGTCACTAAAGAGTTTGTAATTTTCTCAAAAATATTATTTAAGAGATAAAAATGAAAATAAAAACACAAAAAAGAATCTCTTTATATAATGGTATAAATATTTTACTTTTCAATGTTTTATTTTTACGTATGACTTATAATACATTTTATTAGTGTTACATAGGCATAAAATATAAATTTTACATGCATATAACCAAATCAACATTTCATTAAATTTTTTAATAATAAATAAATTTTATACTTGTAAATATATAAGTTATATAAAATTAAATACATAAAAATTAACATTACATTAATTACACAATTAATTTTTTTTAGGATTAAATGTTTTTAATCTTTATAAAATTAAAACTCTTATTTCAAACTATAATATATTTTAGTTGTCAAATTTAAAAAATAATAAATATAATTATTTTAACACATAATATTAACTTTTTTTACATATTTTAGATTAATATTTAAATAAAAACGTGTTAAATGGTGTAAAAGTCAAATATTAATATAAAACATATAAAATAAAATTAAGGTAATTGAGTTAACAAATTATATTAGATCAATTTTAAAATTTAAAAAATAAAATATATTAAAATTTGGAAAAGAATTATAATTTTACAAAAATAAATTAGAGATTAAAAATATATTTAATATTATATATATATATATATATATTTAAAATTAATTAATTATTTATATAAAAAAGACCTGGGTAGAGAAAATATTTAACGCTTGAGTTGAATCGACATGGCGTGAGTGTGTACAAGATTTGTCTTGACTTGTATATATATTGAGTCTGCATTAGATTTTAGATTGATGACAGTAATCATCACTCCACACTTGAACATGGTGAATCGTCGACGCTTTATTCGAGTTGCAGTGAGCGACGATGAAGATGAAGCATCACGTCCACGACGAACGCGGAAAAGATTGAGGCTTTTTGAGGAAGAGGAAGACGACGATAATGATAACAAGAATGAAGAACAACAACTGCAGAAAAAAGAAGAGGTACCAGAATCGCCTCAGCCTGCGGAGGATGCTACTCCTATTGGTAAACCAATTAGGTTTTCGGGAAAAGGAAAAGGCAAGAGAAGTCACTACGAGTCCTTCATGTTCAATGGCATCGAATATACTCTTGTATGCTCCTTGTTCTCATTAATTCTTCACAAATTAGGGTTTTCAAGACCAAACACTTTTCCCAATTCCTTTTGCTTTGTTTCTATACAGGAGGATTCTGTTCTTCTCTTTCCCGAGGGAAAAGGCCAAAAGCCATATGCTGCAATTATTAAGGTATATATATACGATTATGTGTTTGTCAACAATCACTATTGATTGTGATTTTAGATCTTTCAAAATTAATCCATTTGATTTCTCTTCATACATAATAAATAACCACTGTTAGCAGTCAGTATTATTTGTCAATATTAATGCTGCATTGATATCTTTCTTCTTGAAAGGGGTTTTCTTAACGTTGTTATGTTGTCAGGACATTAAACAAGGAAGTAATGGTAATGTGATAGTGACGGGACAATGGTTTTATCGTCCTGAAGAAGCTGAGAAAAAAGGTGGCGGGAACTGGAAATTACACGATACAAGGGAGTTATTTTATAGTTTCCATCGTGATGATGTTCCTGCTGAGGCTATCATGCACAAGTGTGTGGTGCATTTTGCTCCCATACATAAACAACTTCCAAAACGTAAGGATCATCCTGGGTTTATTGTACAAAAGGTATATGACAGTGTGGGAAAAAAACTTTGGAGATTGGGTGATAAAGTTTATGAGGATACTAAGCAGCGAGAGATTGATGTGCTTATTCATAAGACTCTACAACGTATTGGTGAACTACCTCGTATTGAGTTTGTGGAAACCACTGATGATGCGCATGACCAGATGAAAAGTAAAAAAGTTTGAGAGAAGCACTAATTCAACTCTTGATATTTCAAAGGATCAAAAGCTTATAAGGTGAACTGCATGACTATTTAAGCAACCACTTTTTTTCCATGTACCTCCACCAACTCATGCATGATGGCCATTAGCCTTTTTTGTCTTTCAGAGTTAAATTATATTTGACAGAATGTTTGGTCCGATACATCTCTGTCTTTTTCTTTCTCTAAATTTCTCTGATATACTTGTTTATAGTGATACATATATATATTATCCACCCACCAACCTGGCTTTTTTCCATACATGCTTTTATGTTTAAGTTCCTTTTTGTGTGCAGTTTGTGTTACCCTAAACATATGAATATTGTCCAACTCTTAGAAAGTTTTGATGGGAACAATCCAATATTGAATTTTTGTAAATCCAACAAAGCTGCCAAGTGTTTTTGACCTAATGATCCAAAACATGGTTTTACACACAAAAAACACTTTCTTTTTTTATTTTATCGTCCAACGTTACTTGTTACAAAAGAGTGTCTGGCATGTGGTTTTATATAACATTAAGAATAGAATCATGATATTTTCATAATTCTTTTCGATAATTTTTTGACAACTGAATACGTGTTATTATTTTATTGGTCTGTTTAAATTTATGTTTAAAAAAATATTTGAAATAGACTAATCATACACGGTCACCTATGCTTTATAAAAAAATTATCAAAAAAAATTGTTAAAGATACTTTTTCCTTAAAAATATGTTGTGATGTATTCCGTGAGTTTTAGAAAGAGTGAAAGACTTTTAAATGATAGGAAAAACGACTACGTGACTATTATAATGGTACTTTAGGACGGTAATTTCTAATTTATTTTTATTTTTTTCAAATTTGTATTTTGAATTGAAGTTTCGTATTCTCGTAGGTGGACTAGCTTTTGCGAAACAATTTCGTTATCTTCTAAAAGCTTGGAGTGACTTTTAATTAAAAAAAATAATAATAATTGATTAATTTGTATTTTCATGTAGACATCATATTTGGTCAATTTATAATTTGTAATTTCGTCTAAAAAAATACTATGATGAAGTATGCATTTAGCTTCGGTCAAACGTTGATGCTAACATAAAAAATTGGCGTTAAATAATTGCTATTGTCATATTTAAGTTGCAACACATACAACTTTAAGATTATGATGTTTAATTCATTAATGTTAACCTTTAAAGTTGATTTTAACTAGTGTTAACTTAGTCGACGCTAAGTCATTACTAATTTTTAAATTGAATATTTTATGAAAATAATTTAGTGTTAGTCAAACTTATGCTGATGTATTATTTATTTTTAAATTTATTTAATTTAGTGTCAATTTATTTGAAGTTAAAACAAAACCTCAAACAATACTTCTGTATTTAACAAATATAAATGAAAATTTTTGTCATATTTTATATAAATCATGATATTAAAATTAATCTACTATGTAGATTCAGAATATATAACTAGACATACTTTAAATGAATAGAAATATTGAAAATGGATGTAATTAACATTCGCTGAACCTACGTTAAACTTATTTATTTTAATTTTATTTTTATAGTATTATCAATAAAATCAACACCTATATAAATAAATAAAATATTAAATTAAATAAGATTAAAGTCCATTAAACTAACACGGATATTATTTTTTTATTTTTTTATATTTAACATCCATTTAGCCATGCTAAGTTAAATAAATAATACATTAAAATTAAATAAGGTCAGCATCTACGTAACATTAATTATTTTAATTTTTTTTAATAGTTATTATCCACTTAGTCCGATACTCTATTTAACAAAAGAGTTTAAAACTAATTTTATATATTTTTTAATCTTTTACATTATATTACAAACCCAAATGAGTCGTATTGGACTACAATAAAAAGGCTCCTACGATATATCAGAAGTCTGACGGCTTATAGTAAGAGTAACTATGTTGGAGATTTAGATGATAAAAGAAGTATTTTTGGTTCAATATTTTTAATCAGAAATGGAGCTATCTCATGGGCATAAGTTCGTGGTAAGTTTATCTACTACCGAGTACATTGTTGCATCATTTTGTGCTTGTCAATGCATTTGGATTCGACGAATCTTAGAACATCTTGGATCAGAAGAAAAAGAAGCAACAAAAATTCTATGTGACAATAGTTCCACCGTTCAATTGTCCAAGAATGGAAGAAATAAGTATATTGCAGTGAGATTTCACTTTCTTAAAATCTTAGTACTCTGACTAACAAGTAATAGATATAATGACGAAGACATTAAAGCTTGATCAATTTGGAAGAATCCGACACATGCTTGGAGTCATAGAAGTTACCGAAATAAACTAAATATAACTATTATAGCTTAAGAGAGGAAATGTTAATATTAAGTTTAATTTTACTCTTTAGATTATGTGATACCCGGGCACTGACGAGGGCGGGAAGTGTTCGCCGGTGCAAGAGGCATGGATAAGGAGCGACTCCTGACAGGCTTTCAGTGGAAGGGGCACGTGGACGAATCAAACATACACCGGAATGAGAGGTAGAGACTATATAGGTGCGGGACTATACAGTTGAAAGATAACTTAAAGGAATTGATTTGGCTACTCATGTGAACCAATGCATTTTGATTTTAAGAACATTTGATTAGTGCTCCTATTTTTCTGCTCTTTATATTCTTTTCAGTTTCATTGTAAGGCTTATATATAAGTCATCTTTCATTATCAAATAAATATATCAGAGCAGTATAAACCCTGTGTTCTAATACGGTGATCGTAGTTGAAAATTGGAAGATGGTGAATCGTCGACGCATGACTCGGGTGGCGACGAGCGATGACGAAGACGAAGCACCACGCCCACAGCCCACGCGCAAGAGGATGAGGCTTCTCGAGGAAGAAAATTTAAATATCGTGATTTGATTTTTTTTGACATATTTAAAATTAAATATATCTGGAATTATTTGTCACGTTTTCTAATTATTTTATCCGTTGCCCGTCTGTTTATTTCTACTATGTTGACCAGGTAAAATCTAAGGAAAATAAAATTTTAACACTATTTTTTTATATCATTTTGACACTGCACACGTGTCAAGATGTGATTGGACGATTTCAAATTAAAAAAACAAACTTTGGTTTTTCTCTTCCAAATATATCCTTGCCTCAACTTTTTTAATTTGAAATCGTCCAATCACATCTTGACACATGTGCAGTATCAAAATGATGTCAAAAAATAGTGTTAAAATATCATTTTCCAAAATCTAATTGGGTTGATTTTCTGTTGATGTTAGAATTTGGGAGCGTAAATCTTTCTAAGTAGTTATCCATATATAACATATACTTTTTATTTTTATTCGTTTTGCTTCTATAAATTCTTTTTTTCCTAATCCTGAATTTTAGGAATCCATCAAAATCTTATTTTATTGATTTTGAATTTAATAATATTTTTGTGAGAGATAAAATAAATATAGATAGTTTTGATTTTAAGTTAGTTAATATTCTATTATTATTTTTTATTATTTTATTTGATTCAAGGTTCTATTTGGATCTATTTAAAGATCGTCAACCTTTAATAAAAAGTACTTCAATGAATTCAAGAATAAAATTATATTTGTGATTCACGTTCTTTTACAAGCTTGAGGTACTTTTTCAAAATTCTGTATATGTATTTATATTATTTCGTTTAACCTCTGATTGATTAATACAGTTGCAGTTAGGTTGTCTTACCATTTCATGGAAATCATTCTATTTGTTTTTCTTGATTCGTTTTTCTAATTTTTGTATTTTTCCTTACTTTCAGATGACTGAGGAAAGATCAATCCCTGTAAGTTTGTTATTCTAAATAGAGATTTATTTATATTATTTTAAAATTTTTCTTATTAATATTATTTTGAAATGTTATTGTCTAGAAATATTTGAACTATTGGTGTAGTCTCCCTCATGATATACTTAAACTGATTGCTGAAAAAGTGAGCTTTGTTGATTGCTTATCAATGAGCAAAGTTTGTATGAGTTGGAATGGTATTCTTGGAGAAGAACATCCTAGTACACAAAGGCATGGACTTCCTTGTCTCTTGGTTTCAGGTCTGGGGAACAATGAGACTAAAATTTGTGTAAGTATATTAGAGAATCGTATTTGGGAGTTGAAGTTGCCAGAGTCATGTGGAAAGTATTGTTGGGGATCATTTTGTGACTGGTTGATTATGGTAAATAATGTATACAATATTACAGTTGAAGTTAAGTTAGTGAATCCATTTTCAGGAAGTCAAATTAATCTCCCTCCATTACAGAACGAATATCACAAAATGGTGCTCTCTGGGGTTCCCTATGAGAATAACTTTACTTGCATGGCTGTACAAAGCCGTCGATTTGGGTTGGCTTTTTGGTCTACAGGAGCAAATTCATGGACTGAAATTGAGAGAATAACAGATAAGCCATTTCAGGATGCTGTATTTTATAATGGAAGTTTTTACCTTCTCGATGATGGATTAAATGTTTGGAAAATTGATGTTCGAGATATCTACTCTGACATTGATGGAGCACTTCCCCATACAAAATCAAAGATTTTTAAAGCATCCGGGCGTGGTATAATGCAAGAATTACGGAATGAAGTTACCAAAAAAACTTTTACATATCTCGTGGAGTTCGTTGGGAAACTTTTACTTGTTCTTAGATATTTTAATTTCAAACGAAATAAATGGATTGAGACCAAAAAAATTGAAGTATATGTATGTGACTTTGGGAAGTCTCAGTGGAAGAAGGTTGATGATTTAGGAGATGAAATGATATTTTTGGGAAAATGTTGTTCGACATCCTTCTCTGCAAAGGAACTGGGAGTTGGAATTAGAAACAGCATTTACTTATGCAATGATCCAATGGATCCTTGGAATGAATGGGATAATGCATGGGATCTTAGGTTTGTAATACCTAAAAAGACTCCAAGGACTCATGTAAACAATTGGAGCATTTTCACTTTTGGCAATGAGAAGAATAATGATAAGTCCTTTTTCTTCCGTGGTTATAAACACATGTGGATAGACACCTGGTTTACTGCTCCTTCATGGTGGTGCTGTAGAAATATTCCTCCAATACAAAGCAAGTAAAATTTATATGTCTCTTATCAAATCTATGGAGGATATTTTTATAATTTGAATCTTTTTTCATGTTTGGACTTTCAACAATGCGTTTTAATTTATATTTATCATATTGAAATTCAATTTATTATAATTTTATATTCTTAGAGTTATATTTAATCATCCCTAGATTTGTGGTTTATTATTATTATTATTATTATTTATTTTTATTGTATTCGGAAAATGTTTTCGGAAACATATTTATGAAGTCAAAAAGCCGAGTTTCCGTTTCCAACGTATATTTATTTAAGATAAAATGATAGTAAAAGATTAAATGTTTTTATTTTTTTTCAAAAAAGAAAGAAGATAAAAATTAAAAAAATAATAATGTTAGATAAATGTAAAAATTTTATGTATCTGAAGATATATATTTTTTTAATAAAACCAATCCTATTTAAAATTTCAAGAAACATTTGATGAATTCTTATAAAGAATCGTATAGAAACACTATACTAATAAAATATAAATTCAATTTATATAAAAAAATAATATTATTTTTAATTCAAAATATTAAGATAATTTCCAATAATTTTAAACCCTTACTATTATACTAAAAACTACCATTAATTAGTCAACTTGTAATATCTCCTACTTGATTAAAAAGTAACAACTTAAATATTAGGATTTAATCTAAGATATATTTAATGTACTTTGCAACATTATATATAATTTTTACTTTAAATCATGCATAAACTAACTTTAACCTATCAAAATTTCTTTTTATTCTTTTTCACTTTGTTTTTTCTTAAAAGTTATCTGAAAAAAAAAATAAAATTGTCTAAAATGCGCCTAATATCTTAATCAAGAGGCTTTTTACTTGGAATGTTCTACTTCTCTAGCACACGAGATATTTTAACATATTTCACAAACGTAGATTTTACTTTTAAAGAAAAACATAGCTTTAAAAACACATTTTATATGAAACAAAATAAAATACCATTTAATGAGTAGAAACTTATCAATACTATTTAATCAAAATAAAACTTTGTTTGATAAAGAGAGATCAAAGAGCTGAAAAATAATTAATAGGTATAGTAGAGAAAAAAAGAATATTATATAAATAATAAATCACTTTACACTTATTACCATTATTTTCACATCCCAATGAAATCGAATACTATACATTATATAAAAATTATTATACAATAAATTCATGAGACAAAAAAATTATAAAAACTAACATTTAACTATAAAGTGGGATAAAGGAGAGTTAGAGAGTGACTTTTAATTAAAAGAAATACTTGATTAATTTGTAATTTTAAGTAGACATCATGTTTAGTCAATTTGTAATTTCGTCTAAAAAATACTATGATAAAGTATACATTTAACATGGGTCAAATGTTGATGCTAACATAAAAAATTGACGTTAAATAATTGTTAGTGTCATATTTAAGTTACAACTATAAAATTATGATGTTTAATTCATAAATGTTAACCTTTAAAGTTAAATCTAACTAGTGTTAACTTAGTCAACTCTAAGTCATTATTAATTTTTAAATTAAATATTTTATTAAAGTAATTTAGTGTTAGTCAAACTTGTAATTATTTATTTAATTTAGTGTGAATTTATTTGAAGTTAAAACAAAAATCCCAAATAAATATATATATATATATATATATATATATATATATATATATATATAAAATGGATGAAATGAATTATTGTGTAACGACATATGAATATGGATGAAACAAATAAGTATTAAAATAAGAAAATGACAAGAAGAATGTAAATAAAGAAAAGAAGAAAATTAATATGGACAAAGAAGATTTAAAAAGAAAATGTAAATGAACGTGTGTGGATGAATGAAAAAGATGACGTTGGATAACTAAGATGAATGTTGGTGAAGAAAATAAGAATGTATATGAATAAAAGACGTGAAAAGATTTATAAATGTAAATAAAAGATATCTCTGTGATAAAATTTATATAGAAATTGATGGAAACAAATCATGGATGAAGAATTTTGTCATATATTAAATATGAATCATAAAATTAAAATTAATCTGTCATTCATATATTCAACATGAAAAATGATCAGAATATATAAATAGACATAATTTGAATAAATAGAAACGTTGAAAATGAATGTAATTAACATTATCGAGCCTACATTAAACTTATTTATTTTAATTTTGTTTTAAAGTATTATCATTAAAATCAACACCTATTTAAATAAATAAAATATTAAAATAAATAAGATTAAAGTCCAATAAACTAACACTGATTTTTTTTTTTAGATTTAATATCCATTTAGCCATGCTAACTTAAATAAATAATACATTAAAATTAAATAAGGTCGGCATCTACGCACTAACATTAATTATGTTAATAGTTATTATCCCCTTAGTCTGATACTCTATTTAACAAAAGAATTTAAAAATAATTTTATATATTTTTAATCTTTAAATTTGTTAAATAAATACTAATTAATAGCGTCACAATTTAATATAGACTTAATACTTAGAAGCTAAATTCATGTTTTGTTACTGAGAAAGGTTGCTGAATTTGATATAAATGTTATTGATACTGAAAATTCTTTAGCTGGAGGAATTAACTTTAAAGTTATAATAAAGGGAAGTATGATAAAATTCTTTGCGTGATATTCTCAATCTTTCTCTTTCACACACACTTCTAAATTTTCATATTGCAAAGAAAGTTATGGAACTTATAAGTAGTCTTGTCAAAATTGAATTTTCAAAAATGACATATATTTTATGTATAAAGTAACAGAAACAAATAAAACAGTTTATCATATGAAATTCTTCCAATCAATGGGAAAATCCAAACCAAATTAACTCTTTTATTTTAATTAATTTTATTGCTTAAAATTCAAATAATCTTATTAGAAAATACAATAACTGAGGTTTTCATTTTTTCTTTAATAAATTTCTCAAGAGACAATTCTTCAAGTTAAACACAAACATAAAAATATTTGTTAATACTTTAAAATAGTTATTAAAGGAGTTTTTAACTTATTATTTTGGAGTTGCTTCAGGTATATATTATGACATATAATTCATAACTTAATTATTTTTGGTTAGTACCATCCCTTAAATGCTAATGTACTTTTCTATTACCTGTTTCAAAACAAATGCTTATTGCATTGTTCTTAACATTATAAATTAAAGTAGTGATTGATTCACTACAATATATTATGTCAAAATTATACACAATAAAAATTGTAAAAATTAATAGTTTAAATTGATAAAAAGTAATTAAGATTTATGAAAATAAATAGAAATAAATGTATTTAATGTTAACCAGATAAACTCAATTAAATAGTTTAAATAAAAAACACATGTACCTTTTGAAAAGCAAATAAAATGATTAAAATTTTTAAAATAATAAAAATTATAATTCATAATATATGTGTATATATTTTTAAAATATACACTTTATTTACATAATAAAATTTATGTAATTGTATCGTTTTCTCAAACACTATATTTTATAAGTTGGAAAGAAGTTTGACCATTGAAAACAATTCATTTAATAGGTAACTACAAAAATACGATAATGATATTTAAACAATATTTTTCTGACAATATTTAAATATTTGTCATTCTATGATTGGTCCATAACAGTGTTTATAATTATTATTATTGATTTAGGAGTAATTTTGGATTATTATTATTGATTGTAGAATAATTTTAGACCAATCACAAAATGACACGTAAATAATGTTCAAATATTGTAAAAAAAAAATACTGTCTAAGTATTATTATCCAAAAAATAATTATTGTAAAACAATTCCTCATAAATTTTGCTTGAAAAAAATAAGAATTTTGCTTTGAACGAATTAACTTCTGATTTCCGACAATCCAAACAAAAGAAAGAAAAATAGGCAAGAAAATGTGAAAAAGGCCCTTGTTTTCCTGTTTGTGAAAGGAAAAGGGAAAAGTATAATAAATTTTCTAACAATATTAAAAAATCACTCAAATACAGATAATTAATTATATTTTAAATATAACCATCATGCAGTAATATCATTAAAGTATGTACAATATAATTTATCATATTTTGAATAGACATTTGAATAAAAATTTGTGTTACTTAATATTTTATTAATTATATCATAAATATTTCATTAATATTATTTATTTATAACTATCATAATTAAAAATTGAAATTTATATCAAATAAGAGTTTTTTTTTTTTTTATATTTCTTTTCCAGCCCTCATCATCACATTACATCTAATAATAGTAAAGCTCCCAAATAAAAGAGTAAAAGAAAGTTAATAAACGTATAACTAAGTTTAATAATAATTAAAATGTATAGAAATTAAAATTTGAGAAATAATTAAAAAGGGCGTAGGTAGGGTGAGAGGAGTGTTAATAACATTGTGCATGTGTTGACTCACCTTGAGCGGAATATGCATTTTTTGTAAGGCGAGTTTTGAATTGACATTGAAAAGGTGAGAGGGTGATCGTAGTTGAAAATTGGAAGATGGTGAATCGTCGACGCCTGACTCGGGTGGCGACGAGCGATGACGAAGACGAAGCACCACGCCCACAGCCCACGCGCAAGAGGATGAGGCTTCTCGAGGAAGATAACGATGACGAGAATGAAGAGGAAGAAAAGGAAGAGGTACCGGAACCGCCTCAACCCTTGGAGGACGCTAAGCCTATTGGCGAGCCTGTTAGGGTTTCAGGAAAAGGAAGAGGCAGGAAAAGGCACTATGACTCCTTCGAGTTCGATGGCATGCAATATACTCTCGTGAGCTCCTTTTTCTCATCGATTCTTCAATTATAGGGATTCTATGACCACTTTATAGTTCCAATTCTGGTTTTTTTGGTTTGGGCAGGAGGATCCTGTTCTTCTTGTACCCGAGGACAAAGGCCAAAAGCCATATGTTGCAATTATTAAGGTACTATTATCTGTTTCCCTTGTCCGTTTAATTATTTCATCAAAAAGGGTAGTCGATTCAATTGTTTCATTCCTGATAAATAATTGTCACTCCTCTTTATCAATACCTGTCTGTGTTCCATTGCTGTTAGGGAGGGTTTTCTGCACCTTTTATCCTCTTTCAAGGGACTTGAATTTTAGACGTTTTTCTGCTGTCAGGACATTACACAGTCTATCAGTGGCAACGTGAAAGTAACGGGACAATGGTTTTATCGCCCAGAAGAAGCTGAGAAAAAAGGTGGTGGAAACTGGCAATCGTGTGATACGAGGGAGCTATTTTATAGTTTTCATCGTGATGATGTTCCTGCGGAGTCTGTAATGCATAAGTGTGTGGTGCATTTTGTTCCCAGACACAAACAGCTTCCAAAACGTAAGGATCACCCTGGTTTTATTGTCCAGAAGGTGTATGACACTGTGGAAAGAAAACTCTGGAGGCTGAGTGATAAAGATTATGAGGATATTAAGCAGCAAGAAATTGATGTGCTTGTTCAAAAGACTCTGGAACGTATTGGTGAACTTCTTGACATTGAGCCTAAGGAGGAAGCCCCTGATTATGACGAGGACCAGATAAAACATAAAAGAAGCTTGATCAGAAAAAGTGTTTCACCTCCCAATGCTTCAAAGGAAGAGGAGGAAACACCCAGGAGTGAACAACATCCAAAATCAGAAACACCAGTGAATTGTGTAACAAATAATGCCTCAGAGTATTATGGCATATTGGTAGAATTCAACGCGCTAACTGGAGATAGCCATCGTGACAAATGGTTGGAGAGGTTGCTTCAACGCATTCAGTACATGTGTGATTGTAAAGATAGCAAAGAAAGTGACAAAGGATTGGGAAATGGCAATTCTGATGAAATCAACGGTGGAAGCAAGCATATAAGTTCAGAATCACTAAATGACTGTCAAGATAAGTTTCAGAAGGTATGAATAATATGTATTATTAGATTCTTAGGAACTAGTCGTTTTCCTTATTTTGTTTTTAAAATTCATGTTTTCCTTATTGGATAATATGAATTCGGTTTCTTTCCCTCATCTCTCTCCCCATTTTTTTTTTTTTTTTGCAGAATTCCAAGTCTTTTATCTGGCCAGATGCTGCTGTTTCAGCCATTGTTTCTCTCGAAAAGGCTTCACATGACGCTCTCTCATCAGATTTTATGAAGTACAACCAAAAGTTGCGGCAATTAGCTTTTAATCTGCAGGTCAGAAGATTACTTTTGCATATACAAGTTATATGCTTGAGATATTTTTAACTGTTGCATTAATATTGCTGCTAAATTCTAAGCTGGAACTTTTTAACTTGTATTGATCGTTGTTCATGTTATCTATTAAAAGTAGTGTCTAAGAGGTTACAAATATGGACCATTTCTTATCTTTCTATTTAAGAAGAAATGATAAGTTGGAAGGTTGGATGATATTGCTATTGCATACTAAGTAATTTCTATATGCATGAAACACACTATGTATATCCATGTGCTATTATCTCTTCGGACCATGGAAAAGAATGAGAAAAGCTAGTTAGAACATCTTTATCACAAGTTCTTACGGAAACTTTTAAATCTAAGAACCCGTTTTTGCTCAGTTCTTCCGTTGGAGAAGAGTGAGTCAGCTTTCATTGTGGAGAATCAGTTCTTATTGAATAACCTATAAGAACTGTTATTGAAAATAAAACATAAATTTTGGATCCCAGATATAGTTGATAAAGGAGGGGGCAAATAAGAAACATTGAGACCATCACATCCATGATGGCACCTATGGTTGCTGTTGAGTCTGCATCTTTTAGAGTTGTCATCCTTTTAGCATCCACAGTCAAGGCACATCCTTTTTCCAATCAACCGTCTTTCTTGTGTTTTTGTGACCAGATCCTTCCATGGAGGAAAGGGAGAGGGGAAAATTTGGATCAGCTGGTTAAGATGGCCAAGGAGGAGAAAATAGCATGTGTGATAATGTGACGACAAAAGGATCTGTGAGGGTATGGAGAAGGGGGGGAGTGAAAAGAGTGTTGCATTATGTGAGAGTTAAAAACCAGGAAAAGAAAAAGGATAAACATAAAAATCGTGAAAGTCAAAAAAGAAAAAGGAGTGTTGCATCATGTGAGAGTCAAAAACCAGGAAAAGAAAAAAGATAAACATAAGAACCCATATTAAAGTTTTAAAGTTAAAATAAAAAATTATTTAATTTCTTAAGTCTGAGTTGTCAGTAAAGGGTCCACAAAAATGGAGAGAACCCAAAATTCGTTTTTTCATTAAAGATGACCTTAGCTGTAACAATAATTATATATTCTGACTTACATGCATCATCATAACTTGTGATTTTGATATTTCTGGCTTGAGAAATCTGTGTGAATCTATTCTTGGAATTTGAACTTAAAAGCTTAACTCAATCCCACTAAATTGATTTGTGTGCTGAGGATTTTCTAAGTTTTAGAAGAACTACTTAGCGTTTATCTTTAGTTGAATGCACGATGTCATCCTCCTAAGAGTTTATAGCTCGTTGGTTGCACAGGATGATGTTTCACTCAACCTTTTTGGTTAGCTTCTTCACAGGTAGTATTTTTTTAGACATCCACAACAAATTCTGATAAATGCTATTAAGGCAGAATAGTGGTATCACAATTTAGGAGACTCTCCTATGCCCCAACTCATGCCTAAAACTATTGGCTAAGACTATGGTAATGTAGGTGGTTTAACAATGAACTTAGTATAAATTTTGATGCTATTTTTAATTTTGGGTCAAGGTGTAACTCAACTTTGAAAAATTGACTTCTATGGTAAGGATCACCAAAAATCTATAAGCACTATTTAGATCTTATCTCTAATAGATGTTGAATTTTCAACCCCTTACCACAAGTAGATCAATCCTATCATCAAAGGTAGACCTTATTGAGACATTTACAACCAACTCTAACAGGCTACAATTAAAGTGAACTGGAGGTGATTGCTATTATAATGGTTTTCCAACACCCTAGTACTCGTTCCCAAGTGATGGGCTTGG
Source organism: Vigna radiata var. radiata (assembly GCF_000741045.1). Lineage (NCBI taxonomy): Eukaryota > Viridiplantae > Streptophyta > Magnoliopsida > Fabales > Fabaceae > Vigna > Vigna radiata. The sequence goes on along the minus strand of NC_028361.1, from coordinate 1,948,893 downwards.
AGCTTGAGAATGATCTTAAGCTCTAATACTATCTTAGCATTTAAATTTAAGATCTAATTTAATCCCACAAATTGGTTTGTAGTTGACGATTGGCGAAGTTGTATGATGGTATACCACATTATCTTAAGCCCCTAAGATAAGCCCCTAAGAGTTGCCGCCTTGTTGGCTGAACACCATGATGCTTGACCCAGTCTTTTTGGTCAGTCTTTTGTGGGTAGCTTCTTTTGAGGCATTGACAATCTCCTCTGAGAGACTGCATGAGGTTTGGTCAGGGATGACCACAACTAAAGCGATTTTTCAATATATATGTTTCTTTCCTGCAAAAATAATAAATTGATTATATTGTTAAGTTTTGTTCTTTGCAGAAAAATGCAGTGTTAGCATGCCGTTTATTAAACGGAGAGTTGGAACCTTCAAAAATATTAAACATGACACCCATTGAATTAAAGGTATGATATATGTCCACATCCTTTACAAAAAAATCAATTCAACTATTGAGTTGTTTGTTTGTGATGAAATGATGAACTTATTTCCTAGATTTCCTGTTACTACTTTTTTATTTCAGCCATGAAGGATCTTTTTTTTTTTCCATTAGTGAAATACTTTATGCTCAATTAGGAGTTTAAGTTATTTGTTAACTACTTGAGTTCGATTTGTTAAATGCTCAATCTGAGTTCATTTTTTAAATTAATTAAACCTGTCAAGCTTGAGATTGGGCTCGATTATTCTAACCTTTATAACTCGAAAGTAGTTCCTGAAAACCTGTTTATACCTTAGAAAACTAGAAAAATGCAGATTACATAGATTCTACTGTATAATACCACTAGACTAACATGTATTTGTATTTTATAGATTACTATCCATTTTTAAAATATCTATTAAATAATATAACATATTTAAAGTTAAAATAGTTTTAAGGAAAACTTTGACAAAAGCAAAATTAATCAAGTTATAGATACATTATACAAGTCAAGTTGAAGCTGTATTTTTCTTTTCCTGAATATGTCAAGGCCATGTTTTTAGTTAGGTTTGTTTGAATAAATGGATTAAGCCTGAACAACTAGTTTTATTTATTTTTTTCTCGCGAGTGAAGCCTATAATTTTAGTTTTCAGTTTGACTCAACTTGTCTAAACCCCTAGACTCGACCTTCTCAAGTAGTCTCTTGCATATTTTGCCTATTTGGCGTATATATTTATCTTAAAAGAACATAGTTTTGGCTCGGTTCATTATTATGCAATTCGCTAGAATAATTGCTTGGCCAGAGGTTCTTTTCAGAAAAAAAAAATGTTAAGTTAGAAACATCTCGATTTAACAAGATCATTTGTAAGTAGTCCTTAGAACGAGTTAAGGTGGGCAGGGTTTAGGGTTTGATTGCACTTAAGGTGACTTTGGGACATGCATTATATTCGATTGTTGGTATTCAGCTTGAGACTACTCGAATAGGAACTTTAGTCCTCATTTTAGTGCTTGTTTTGTTTGGAATTGCTTTATGCGAATCAAGTCTTACTAAGGCAAAGACAAAGGGGTGGTTTGTGTGTGTGTGTGTATTGCATTATTTTTTTTGAAATTTTACTTCTAAAATTGGCTGATTTGAACGGCGCTCTGAAATAACTTTTTATGTTTAAAAAAGCTATTTGCGCTGTGTCTTTTCAATGTAAAAAACTAAAAAAATACATCAACCCGTCAATAGCAGCTATGAATTTTGGTAACTTTTGTCATCAATTTCTGAAAGTTGCATTCATAAAAGATTGAGCTACCCGTTGATAACTTCTTATGGCATATACTAAACATATGAACTTCAGGAGGGTTTGGTTGCTGACCAAAAAATCAAGGAGAAACCTGACGAGACCCAACATTTGCAAGTAAAGTTTCCCGTCTACAATTTTATTGTCATTAGTATTTAGTGTGAAGATATATGTTAACAGCTTTATTTCCTCTGAAACAGATGACAGATGGTCGCTGCTCAAAATGCATGGAATGTAAGGTGGGCTTGAGAGAGATTATCCATGCTGGAAATAATGAACGATATCAGGTTTGCATCTTTTTAACTTAGTCCGTATTTCCAAAACTATTCCTTGAACTTTTATGGCCGGGTTTGATTGCCTGTTGCTTTGTCTATACAGTTGGAATGCGTTTCCTGCGGTCATTCCTGGTATGCCTCTAGAGACGAGGTGTCTATGCCTATAATAGATTCATCTGATTCAAAAAGAAACATAGGCACAGCGCCGTAGCCTGTCGCATAATTTAAAGATGTTCAGATGAGGCTGGTGAGGCCCTGCGATTTCAAAGGCAGCCAATGAAATCTCTTACAAAACAAGTTAATCGTATATCTCCAGAAATTATTTTTCTAGTTAGTCGTGCGAAGATGACTGTAAACATGTATGTATCTTGTACAGTGTTGAGTCACATCATAGGAAAAGATTCTTTATGAATAGATTTAGTTCTCCTCCTATTCCATGCAAAAAGCGGTTGTGTTGGGTAAACTTCACATTAACTGACTGATGTTACCTTCTACATTGTAAGGGTAATGTTTGTCATAAAATTGAATTCTTTAATTTGACCTGGACGTACATTAATGGGAAAAATAAAACTAGTAAAACTCATACCAGTGGTTAGACACATTACGCGTTCCCCTCATCCCCATAGGTTGTTAGTTCATGGCTTGTACGTCAAGTATGCCCATAACATGCTTGGAGTTGTGTTTATCTCCTTCCTTATCACTGCATTGAACGTAAGACCAAAGGAGACTTTTGGTTGGTATGACGTTACCTATGATCGTGAGGACCACTTACAAACTCTACAATGGATGAATCTAATAGTGAATAGTATAAACCCTACGGACCAAGTATGGTAGCCTTCTTCAATACTACACAATATATAACTTTGAATAATATTTCTCTGATTCAAATCTCAGCCTATGATAAGGGAAAATTTTTATTTTTGTTGTCGTGAAAGCTCTTTTTAAAAGATCAATTATGCTTTTAAAAGTTTCAATGTGATGTTTAAATACAATGAAGTTTTCCTATCACTAAAATTACCTAATCTGTAAAAGTTAAAAGTTGTTTTCTTTCATTTTGTCGTTATCATCATACAACTTTTTTTTTTAATTTATATAAATGTGATTTTCATAACATAATATGTGTACGAGAATCTTTTAAAAAGTCAACATTAAAATTTCAACAAACTATTTATGAAAATAGTGAAACCATTCAAAATATTTATATTTACTCGGAATTTCCTCTAAATGCTTCAATATCATATATATGCTAAATAATCATACTAAGTAATTTTCAATCGATCAAAACTTAAACTAAAAGTTATTGTATTTCTCTCGGACAGGAAACGTCAATTGCTGTTTCTTACTTACTCCATCACCATATTCTCCATCGCCCGTCTACATTCTCTTTTGAAATGTAATTATGTTTGTTTTGTTAGCAAGCGTTCAAAATTCTAATTAGTAAATACATATAAACTTACAGGTAAGAATTACGTTACTTATATAACAAGTTAGAAGTGAATTTCTTTTGCAGGGATGCATAAAATGCTTTCTTCTATTTTCTTAACGTTTCTTTAAGATCTTCAATATCTTTTAATCAGTATTCTAGCACGAACCTTCTTCATTCCGACGGTTAGTCCTTTGCTGATTACTTTTGTTTTGAGCCAAATAAAGGATTGTTGTCGGCATTATACTTTTGATGAATTTATTGTAATCCGTTTATTTTGTGTATGAAAGTCTCGTCTTTTGCTCAGAAGGAGGATATTAGTTACAAGTTGTTGATTGGAAGAAAGTTTAACTTATTTTAGCTGAGAAGAAAGTTTGACAAGACATGAATATAGGTTGGAACATCATGGCCAGCATTAGTGCGACGGTGACCACTGAGCGTGACGATATTCAATTTTTCATCAACCAATTGCTATAGTTGAAGCAAGAGAAGCTTGACATGACAGACATTGTCGCTTAGAATTAGAAGCAATTGCATGCTTGAGATGTTTTGCATAATTTGGAGAGCAGAAGACAATGTTATATTGAACCAGCTTCTCCTTCATTCCTCATTCATCCATGCACCTTTTCTTCCACGTCATTACAACTATCATATTTAACGTCATTTTCTGAAATTCATTATTTTTCAACAAGTTCTTTCTTATATTATAATTATTTATTTGTTGTTATGTTATTCCTTGTAGCACACATCCGGTTCCCTCATTCAGTCTAACCTCCGACAACTATTTTGGCTCATTCTGTTAATCTCACTATATCAAACTAATTAAATAAACTATTGTTTTCTTCTTAAATAAACTGTTTTTTTTTCATAAATCTAAATTATAAAAATCCAATCTGTTTGATAAACAAGTGCTTAAAGAACTTTGAAGCTAGGAAATCCATATAGAAGGTGTCTGTTATTATGAGGATCACTGTGTTAACTCTCCTCAAGTAGTGTTTGTGAACTTTGTGCCATGCTCCCATGTTAATTACCAACAAAAACAAATATCCTTCAAAATATACATTTATTTATGAAAATATTTTGGAGGATAATTTAGTTATATAATATATTTTAAAATAGCTTATAATTTGTTTGGATAATTTTTAAGAAAAAAAAATAAGTTTTTAAAATTTGTAAAAACGCATTCTAGTTACATATAACGCCAAATTTCACACACAAAAAAAGAGAGTAATATTTTAAAGTTTTTTTAACACTTTATCTACTTTTAATTTCATATTTCTTTTTATATTTTCTCTTTGATTAGACTTAATGATTTGAAATTATTTTCTCATTTAATATCATTAGAGAAATTTTTAATTCTAGTCAATCTTAATTATTTTTTGCTAATCAACATGAAAGTTGTTTTTTTTTTCTATTTAAGCCATTACTATTTCCTAGTTTACTTTAATTAGGATTCTTTTGTCAATATTGACAATAAATATATATATATATATATATATATATATATATATATATATATATATATATATTTATTTATTTATTTCAATCACAGTTTTTTTAGTTAACACGAAGATGTAGTATTAGGAGTTTATGTCAATTAGATTCATATCATTAAAAGAATTAATTATTTTTAAGTTGGTTTCAGTTAAACTTTTGACAATATCAATGATACTATCTTTCACTACGGTATGTGAAATTTTTTGAGTGTTGATATAAATTATTTTTTTAGTTTTCAGTTGAGTTTTTTCAACTAATGTTAGTAAAATAAGACTGTTCCTTTTATAATTGCAAATAGATTATTTTCACGAAATAATACTGATTATTTTTTTTATCAGTTTCGACAAAGTTAAAATGTTATTTTTTGTATGCACAGAATAATTAAAATACTCTATATCTGAATAAAATAAATAAATAAATAAACTTAAATTATTTTATCAATAAAATATTTGAAAACTAACCAATTTAAAATGAAATAATTCAAATTTATATTTAAATTTCCTAATTTTTTTTATCCAGACACAATAATACATTTTATATCATTAAACTTATTTTAAATAAAATTCAACTTCCCTTCTAAAGACCCAAAATCTTATATGGTCCATTCTTTAGCAAGCACAATATTTTCATGATCATGTATAAATTGAAAATCAACCAAAATTTTCAATTACAATTTCTTAAGCAAAGACATGGTAGAATTCTACGTTTGAGTTCTTACAATAATTTTGTATCAATTTTAAAAAAGTTTAAATACTTAATATTCTATTTCTTGTTTAATACTAAGAAATTAGTAAAAATATAGAAATGACGTCACATAGCAATCCAAGCACATGCAGTTCAACCATATTTTCATTTTTACCATATTGTCCCTTCTTTTGTGTTTCTAATTATAGGTCATTTCACCCCTCTGCCTCTCCTGCCTATAATGACCCTAACCTAACCTATCTGATCATTACAACATTCACTAAAATTGACAAAAATAAAATCCAACCTGATTATCTTATCATCATTATATGAACAGAGATGAATTATTATTTTCACGGAATTGCTGTGTACGAGGGAATAGTTTCATTTCATCCTTTATGGGGGGCTTATTTGTCTTTTCATATGGCTGCACGCACGCACTTTACCGTGCTTCATTGGTCCCACATGCCGATTATTGAGTGAGACACATAATAATTTAATTAACTAGTTTTATTTATTTATTTATTTATTTATTTGAATTTTTAATTTGTTCAATTTTACGGTTGAAATATATTATGTTATCCTCTAGTAACAAGAATGTTTAATGGAACAAAAAATCACATTGCATATATTTTAATGATTAAATAATATATTAAACATTTTTATGAATATAAATGTAACAAGAAAAAAGAAGAATTTAGCTTAGTAAATAATAATAAAAAAGCAAAGAGAAAAGAGAACAGCACAATGATGGTGTTTGAAGACAATAGCTTTAATTTTAGCATAGACATATACAGAAGATCATCTGTTCACTGTCTCTTCTTTCTCCTCCTTTTCGTGTGAGAGAGAGTTCGTTGTTCCTCTCTTTTCTGTAGTTACCGTTCTCCCTTCACTTTTTTCAAACCATTTATAATACTTCGCTTCTTCTTCTTCTTCTTCCCATTGTCTTTGCCTTTCGTTTTGGAATTCTGAATTTCCAAGCTGCCAAGACAATGATTATGTGTTGACACTCATTCTTTCATCACTTCTCCAGCAACTACTTCGTATGGCCATTTTCTTTTGCTGCTTTTCATTTCTTGTAATTTTCTACTGTTATGGTTTGGTGTTAAAGTGAGCTTTATTTTCATTTTTCGAACATTACACTGAACATTCGCGCTGCAATTACCATCCTTGTAATCACTTTACTCAAATTCTGGCTGTTACACACGTTTTTACCTTCTACTTTTGCAATTATTTTTTTGGGGGAGTAAAAAAATGTTATCTTCAAGCTTCTCTGCAAGCCAGTTTCTAACTTTTGATTACACTGGTGGGACGCTCTCATCTTTCACAACTATAATTGTTTGCAATTGCGAGTACGTTGATATCTGTTGTTAGTGTTGGTGGCGTTTCTCACTTGCAATTAGCACTTTGTTGTTAAATATTATCACATTCTGTTCCAATTGTGATTTTCAGCTGTTTGGGTCCGAATCATTATTGATATTTCTGTGTTGACTGGGAAGCTGAGCTAAATATTCGTAGATTAGTTGCAAAATAAGATTTAAAACTCTTTCAATTACACACCAAATGCAACATTGTGTCAAGTGCAATTTGATCTCTCTCTTGCAAAGTAATCGTTTTTTTCTTGTTTTAATTTTCCTTTGAATAGTATTGCAGGGCTGTAGTCTGTGAATGGGGCAAGAATTGGAGTTAGATCTGAACGACAAGTCTTCCGTGGGTCTTAGTCCCGACACAGTTCTTCCATCTCAGCAATATTGTTTGAATGTGAAGAAAATATATAAAAATGGGAAACCCACTGGGAAAGATGATTTTTTGAAACTTAAAGAGAACTTTGCTGATATCAATTTTGGTAGGTCCCGTAATTCTTCTTCACATAAGAGCCTTACCTTTAGATCTCATGGACTTGAAGGTAATTTAGAAATTAGAAAAGGTTCCAAGTATGAGACTTCAGAGCAAGCTATAAGTATAAAGAAAATGAGCACCATGAGGGGAAGGAAAAAAATAGAAATTTCATCTAGGAGTAGTGATGCCTCTTTTTCGGGTAGTGTTGTTGATTCTCTGTGCGGTTCAGATGATGAAAGTAGGGACGAGAGACCTTCAGTAATATCCCAGGACTCTAATTTAGGTTCACCATTTTCATCTGTTTCTGGTTCCTGTGCTGGAATGGAGAACAACACTTCAAATGGCTATATTGAATTTTGCTTAAATTCGGATGTTTGGGATGAAAAATATGGTGCTGTAGAAGGGATTGGTTCTATAAATACAGAAAGCATAGGTGAAAAGGTTGTTTGTTCATTGATCGATGGTAATTATCATCTCAAAAAAGATTCAGTTCATGGATTTCAAAAGTCAGTCTCTTCTGTAGTTGAAATCTCTCACATGCAATCTCCTTTCGAGAGTGACTGCTCTCCAAGAGCAAGTCCAAAAGTCTCACTCGCCTCTATGAGGAAAAGGTTAACTCCATTCACAAAGTCGAAAACTTTGACTAGCCCAGTGAGTTGTGTGCTGGAAACTGAGGTCAAATTAACTCGTACTAGAAATGGTACAAGAAACAGGACTTATCAGAGATCTTTGTTAAATGACTTCTCTGGCACAGCAAAGCATTCTGACATTATTTCTGAATTTATCAATAGAGATATCCAGTTTTCAGGTCTATCATGCTCACCTGTTCATCTTCATGGCAAACTCAAGTTGAAAAACAAACATGGACTGCCAGTTTTTGAGTTCAGGGTAAAGTGCCCTGAAGATGTCTTTGTGGCAAAGACCTGGAAATCAGACAATGCTTTCAACTGGGTGTATACCTTTCACTCAATGGATAATAGAAAGAAGAGTACGGCCTCTGACTTTGGATCCCATTATTCTGACAAAGATTCATCAATGGTAGCACAGATGCTAGCTTCCTCTGATTCATGTTCGAAATTAGAAGTTGGAATGTTTGACAACTCTATGGTGACAGAATTTGTGTTGTTTGATCTTGCACGCTCAAGAAAAAGTGTTTTGCCGGAAAAAAAGCCTTACAGCGAGAATAATTGTTCTAGCACTCTAAAAGATTCCCGTGTAGGAATGAAGAGAGAAACTTTGAGACCAGACGAAGAGACTTTGGCAACTAAAAGCAAGCCTATATCAAGCAATGCGTGTTTTGACAATTCAAATTCTTATCCTTTGTCATCCACAGAATTATATTCAAACCCTGAGATGGCTGCCATTCTTTTGCAAATTCCTTTTCGCAAGAGTGAAAGCTTGAAATGCGAAAGGAAGGATAGAGTGAAGGCTGAAATGCGAAAAAGCCTTCATAACGGAAAAGTCCTAGAACAGGTGAAGGTGGTACTACCAACTGGCAACCATGGCTTGCCAAGTTCTGATAGCCAGGGTCCCTCATCATTACTTGATCGATGGAAACATGGTGGAGGTTGTGATTGCGGTGGCTGGGACATGGCGTGTCCCCTTATTCTCTTAGGCAACCCTGCTGTTCAATTTGCTGACGACAACCCTCTTATGGAGGAATATCAAACTCTGGAACTTTTCACTCAGGTAAAGCTTCAATTTCACAAAAACTCTGTAGTGAAAAAGACTTTAAATAAATTTATGTAGAAAAATAGTTATACATTTACGTTTCTTTTCTTGTATAAAAGTTTACTTTTTGTATTTTCTCTTTCGAAATAAAGATATAAGCATCCAGAATAGGATAACAAACAAAAAGATACTGACTCTATTTTGCTAAGTGATCTAATTCCAAAGACATGCATCTGCATAAGATGTCAATTCATTGTTTTCTCTGGTACTTATTTCTCCTTCTGGTGCATAGGGAGTCAAAGAACGAACTCCTACATTTGGCATGACCATGGTTGAAGAGGGGCAATATGCAGTTGATTTCCATGCACAGTTATCTCCATTACAAGCTTTCTCCATTTGTGTTGCCATTTTGCATGGCACCTCCACCTTCGGCGGTTCGGGGCAGGAGAAAAGGCAACAGATTTCTCGATGCAATTCATTGAAAATGCTTCTTGAGGAGGAGGTGGAGTTACTGATGAACTCAGTGACCAAAGGTGAGAAAAAGAACGTGTCCAAGATTCATAAAGGAATTCCTCGATCCTATGTGCCAAACCCACCTTTTTCTCCTATTGCTCGCGTGTAAAAGTGTAGAGTACACTCGATCCAAGTTAGACATTTCTGCAAGCTTTGAGCCCATTGTTCAGGCCTTTGCTAGGAACAGGATTTACATGAATATGAGTAGGAGGTGGAACATTCTCTGCTTCTGCTTGAACTGAGTCTGGATTTACATGAATACACAATGTCACCCACAATGCGCTGCTATCATGAAGAAAATGTGAATCATAGTCTGTAACACCAAATAGAACATAATATTGTCCATATTGTAAGGGATAAAAGAGGGTATAGAAATTGGTTGTAGTCTGGATTCCAAACCTTTCTGTATGTAAACATTCAGAAATCAAATCACACTGGAAATCAATCTATTAATTTGTTTAATAAAACTTGTCAGTGCCTGGGATAAAAACCCAGATGAACCTCCATTTAACAGGAAGACAGAGTAGATCAGAAACCACAACCACAACTGTTTTTCAAAGGCATGTACATAAATTTCTTCTTAAACATTCTACAAAAAATATAAAAAAGGACTTTTTTTTTGGGTAAATTAATCAGTGTATGCATGAGTTAAAGTTTATAAATGATCTTATTTCAATTTTTCTAATTTTTATTTGTTAAAACATTATTTTATTTTATTTTATTGAATTACTTATAGAGAAGTTTCTTAAATAAGCTCTTGGAATTACTTATAATATTCAGTATTATAAAAGTGTGACTTTTGCTTCTTCTAGTTTAAATTATACCAATTAAGTTATCCACACATGACTATTATGCAATTATCTGGATCTTTAATAGAATATATTAGAAACTTAAAAATAAATATAGACATTTTATAATTAAACAAATAATATATCCAAATATATATATATATATATATATATATATATATATATATATTCACTTATCTCAGTCTAAAATATAGCTTGTGTAGCTATAATTTGCTTACTAATAGGCACTATTTGATTCATTGTGCAATGCAAACAAAATCACTGTGACATATTCTCCTTGCGAATTCTAAAAGCATATAATTACATTGTATTTAAGTTTATTTAAAGTGCAGATAAGATAAAATAGGTAAATACTAGTTCATTCAAAATATAAGAATGAGAAAGTAGTTTCATTAAAAAAAAATGAGTGATTTTTAAAAAATTAGAGGAATTAGTATTGTTGTTTTATAATAGTCTTAAAAGGTTTGCATGAATACTATTAAATTAAAAGGAAGATAAGTACGAATTAGAAATTTCAACAACCTGATGAAGCAGGTAATTTCCCTTTCAATAATAATAGTAACATGCCTCTTGTTTTTTATTTCCTACTAATGGATCAAAGCTGAAAAGTGGATTTTTCCGAGACGCGGCGGCGTCTGTCTCTCTTCGTTTCAACTATGAGTTGGTAATGATTTGTTAATCTTGTTGAGGTGAGACTGCATCCATGGCTTCGGAGAAGATCTGCTCGATTCTCTTATTTTCTGCAGTTATATTGCTTCTCCAAGATGCCCCTTCTGTCTTAGCTGGGGACATAGTTCATGACGACGATTCTACTCCCAAGAAGCCGGGTTGCGCGAACCAGTTCGTTCTGGTATACCCACTTTGCAAAGTTCTATTCTTTTTCTCCTTTCGTTTCTGGGTTTCTCACCTTTTCAGGTACTGGAGGCATGCGTGGTCATGGAGCATCACAATCATATTGTCCAGAATTAGACAATATTTGAGCGTTTAGTTCTTGAGCTATTAATCAGACTCGAGTTCAATCTGAGTTATGAATAACTTAGTTATAATTGTCAGGTAAAAGTGCAAACTTGGGTTAACGGTGTAGAGGATGCTGAATTTGTTGGTGTGGGTGCCAGATTTGGCAGAGCCATTGTGTCAAAAGAGAAAAATGCAAAACATACACGCCTTATTCTTTCAGATCCTCGTGATTGTTGCAGCCCGCCAAAGAATAAGGTTCTTTATTCGATTGTATCGTTTTGTCGGTACTTTGGTCACTAGTGTAGCAAAGTACTGAATGTTAGTAGTTGTCTAAACTGTCAGATTGTGGGAGATGTCATCATGGTGGATCGAGGCAACTGTACATTCACAAGAAAGGCAAATACTGCACAAAATGCAAATGCTTCAGCCATCCTCATTATAAATAACCAAAAAGGTAAAAAGATATCTAAGTATTTTTTTTTTCCTTTTTGGTTTTATTTTTGTGTGCGGGGTTGTTATTTTAGTAGTTGGAGGAGTTGCTCCGCTGTTATGTCTATTTCGTACACCTATTTCTCTTTACATGTCAATTTTGTTTTCATTGTTTGCAGAACTCTACAAGATGGTTTGCGATCCTGATGAAACTGATTTGAACATACATATACCTGCAGTCATGCTTCCACTAGATGCGGGTGCAAGACTAGAAAAAATGCTGACAAGTACTTCATCTGGTGAGCTTTCTTTCGATTTTCAAAATATCTCTGGATGTTTTTTTGTGCATGCTATGTGGAAATTGTAGTAGTTTCTGAGTAATGCGTTTAGCTAAGTGATGCTCACAACATCTTTAATGCTTATGAGAAGATTCTGTAACTGCAATGCAACTGCTATTTTTGTTTTTCCTGCAAGAGAGGGGAGCTTCTAAATTTTTTTGCCGTTTTGCAGTGTCGGTGCAGCTATACTCACCACGTAGACCACCTGTTGACATAGCAGAAGTATTTCTTTGGATGATGGCAGTTCTTACCATATTGTGTGCATCATATTGGTCAGCTTGGACAGCCCGAGAAGCAGCTATTGAACAGGATAAGCTCCTAAAGGTCTGTTTTTCCTTTTATGTCAGTATTCCCTCAAGTTGGATTTTCATTGTTGTCTTAATACGTTTTTTTGTCCCACTACTTAATCTGAATTTCTTCTTTTCTTATAGGATGCTTCAGATGAAATCCCTAACACTAAATATGCTAGTGTTAGTGGAGTTGTAAATATGAACGTGAAAGCTGCAGTCCTTTTTGTTGTATTTGCTTCATGTTTCCTGTTTATGCTTTACAAACTGATGTCGTCGTGGTTCATTGATGTTTTGGTTGTTCTCTTCTGCATTGGTGGGATTGAGGTATTAACTTCCAATAAATCAGTCAAAAATTTATATTTTTGCATCAGTGTGAGGAAAAAAACAAATCTGAGCAGGAAAAAGAAGAGCACCACATTAACGTATATGACATAGCACAAATGCATATGTTATAGAAACCCTCTGTTGTCATTACCAAATACAATCTGTGTCTTTCCTTCAATTGACATGCTATTCTCTACCAAGTCATCGATAACCATATGTTTTCTTGTATATGTATGTAGGGATTACAAACTTGCTTGGTTGCTCTTTTGTCCAGGTGTGGTATATTATCTTCAGTGAATGTTATTAAAAAAATTTGCTCTTAGTATCCATCTGTTAAGATTGTTATAATTTATTTATTTTTAACAATTCCTCGATTAAGAAGCTCATATTAGATATGAGGAGAGTTGACAAATATTTTATAACCTCTGTTGGATTTTGAATGGGTTGCATTCTTATTTGCATGATCAGGTTTATGACTTACGCAATTATCTTTCCTTCTCATTTAAATGCATATTTAATCAATTATTTTCAAATCTTAGACTGGAAATTCATGTAAGCTAGTGTATTGTCTTGATAGAAAAGTAGTAACTGTAACCCTCCAAATATGGGCTTTTTCTTGCATATAATCTGCAACAAAGTGAGCTGTATGGTCAACGACCAAGGCTTTGCATCCTTCTCCAAAACCCTTCGAACCCCAACTCCGTTCCCCCACATTGATGGTGCATTTGCTTCCCATCTCTTTTGTAGACCTGGTATTTTGTACTATTATTTTATAGTTCTAGGATGATTTTACCATGCAAAACAAAGGCCATGTTCACATTTACGAGAAGTTTGTCACTCATTTAATTCTCCAGAAGATATCATGAAAATAATTAAATTGTAAGATTTTTATGGAGACATCAGGTCTAATGGACTTGCACACTCACATAAGCATGCATGCACAGACACTCTGCCACAAAGCTGACTAAATGACTCAGAAAAGGATTTTCTAGGTGAAAGCAGCATTTAGTATTTAAGACTCCATTGAACTTATTTTTATCTTTCGTTAATTTTGTGAAGATGTGCTATAACATTATGTAGTAAACTTAATTGTAATGTGCAGGAATAACAAGAGATGTTGATAATCTTATTGCATTTTGTTTACAAATAGTAAACACACACATATATACACATACATATACACATACACACACACACATATGTTTCAAGTGATATCTTGTAATTTTGAAAATCATGTCATAATGTAAATTATTCTCTTTCCTCACGTTTGGTAGAGCAAAGTTTAAGGATTTCTATTCTGTCATAATGTTTGATTTTCAACTCTTTCATCCTTTATGTCCTTTTTAATTGAAGTATCAATTTGTTTCTCATTTCCTCCATGATGTTAACTCATAGAAGAAACTTACATTGTTTTCCTGTGCAGGTGGTTCAAGCATGCTGGAGAGGCATACATCAAAGTACCTTTCTTGGGATCTATCTCATACCTGACTTTGGCTGTTTCTCCATTCTGTACAACATTTGCCGTTCTTTGGGCAGTTTATCGTAACAATTCCTTTGCCTGGATTTGTCAAGATATACTTGTAAGGATAAATACTTCTCCAGTCTTACATATAATGTAGCCACTCAAGATCTAAAGAAAGTTTGTCTTTTTTGTTATTATGAAAGGTGGTACATTTCTCATAATTCAGTTGTGCTTTATATGCATAAATTGTATAATGTGTCCTGGCAGGAAGCCATTTGCCAATGCTACATACGACAAGGAAATTTAATGGCCTGTCAGGATTGTCGAAGGGGTGCTTTTGGTGAAGGCTTCTTTTGGATCCTTATTTCTAAATGCAACTTTTTCACAATATTTCCTAGCCCCGACTATACAAATATCATGAACTTCGCTATTTTAAATACATGATATGAAAATTTTGTTTATATTTTTATACTTAACTAGATATTGCTTTTATACTTACTGTCCATTTAATCATAAATAATTTTTCATGGTTGCTTTAACAGGGAATTGCACTGATTATAACAGTTCTACAGATTGTACATGTACCAAATCTCAAGGTAATTATTTGAGCTCACATTATTATGTTTCTTCTGTGCTTTATGTTAACCATGATAAAATTATTCTTGAATCCTGTCACTTTTCAGTAGAAGCCATTGAATGGGCCTTTTTTTTAATAAATCTTTTACTGGGAAGAAATTAACTAACAACGTATTTAATTTGTATCTGGTGTTGCATTACCTCTATGTTTAATTACCATTTGGTCAGCAAGCACTCCCTTCTATAGTTTGTCAAGTTAGAGAAGTTGTCTTGATATATTTATGCTACATGAAATGTTTTTTTTAAAGAAAATCAAGGTCTTGTTATGTGGTGGCTTATATTAGCATGTTGGGGAACACATGAAGATAATTGGGATCAGCTTTTGACATGATTTACATTTGGATTACCTACTTTGATCCTTGTTTTTTTTTTTTTTTTATTTCTTAGTTGTACCAAAAAAAGCTAAAATGGTATAATTGGGCTGAATTGATTATTAACCAAGTTTCAAAACACTTAACTTTTAAGACTTAAAAAAAGGGTCTTTTAAATGCTACTTTTGATAAGCACTTGGAAAACTCATCCTCAAAAGTCAACTATTAAAAGTGGAGAACCGAATACTTAAGTATTCTACCGAACATCTTTTATCACTCAACCTGCTCCATAATACCAAGTTCCTATCACATCAATACTACTATCACCACCAACACTACTACTATTGACTATTGTTGCAACCAAGATCATCACAAAAAAACTAGAGCAAATCATAAAACTTAAATTGGTTCTATTTTTTTTAAAACTTTTGAACTTGGCAACCATCCCAAATAGGCCCCAAGATACTTAAAATATTGACTGTTTACTGAATTAGGTTGGTACTGTTCTTCTCGGCTGTGCTTTCATCTACGACATCTTTTGGGTGTTTGTCTCAAAGAAGTTCTTCAAGGAAAGTGTCATGATTGTGGTTAGTACCATGCACCATTCGATTCCATGACAATCACTAAGACTATGTATTTACCTAATTTAATTCTGCTTACTTTTTCTCATAGGTAGCCCGAGGTGATCGAACTGGAGAAGATGGAATTCCAATGTTACTAAAGTTCCCACGTATTTTTGATCCATGGGGTGGCTACAGCATCATAGGTTTTGGAGACATCCTTTTACCTGGAATGCTGGTGGCATTCTCACTCAGGTTTTCTGTCCTCCCTCTTGCATGACTTGTGACAACGCAAAATTTGATTTTAATAACAGTTTCCAAATTTCATGAATTGGAATCTTTGCTTAAGTATGTTTCCAGGAATTTTTCTTTCACAATAGCAACCTCAGAAGGTAGAACAAAGGAAATTTGAGATCTTAAGACTTAAAATACTGTTTTGGTGAAGCAATGACAAGTTCTAGATGAGGAAAAAGCTTTTCTGATCAAAATGGTCCGTGTTTTCAGGTACGATTGGCTGGCAAACAAGAGCCTTAGAGGTGGATATTTCTTGTGGGCAATGTTTGCATATGGCTTTGGTGAGAATCAAATACAAATCGCCTTGTCTGTTGTTTACTTCAGTAACAGTTTTTCTTCAGCTATTAGAATCAAATAATTTTTTCCCTTGTTAAATAGCCATTTTTAATAATTGATTCAAAGGTTACATGATTGATTGGGCGAGTACATACGCATGTTCTGACTTTTTCCTAATGTTGTAGGTCTTTTAGTTACGTATGTGGCACTAAACTTGATGGACGGACATGGCCAACCAGCACTACTATACATCGTTCCATTTACCCTTGGTACTTTTGATGGAAACTATTATTTTGTTTCGGTTTCCTATTAAGATAAAAAAAATCATTGAAACCATAATCTATCTAGAAAAGTGTAGTAATAGATGGTTAGGTGCTTACTTTTTTGCATGCATGGATTGATGCAGGAACCTTGATGACATTGGGGAAGAAGCGAGGAGATTTGAAAGGTTTGTGGAGAAATGGAGAACCTCAAAAACACTGCCCACATTTAAGACTCCAAAACAGTGAAGAATTAAGCCCTGAATGAAGTTGTAACATTTTTTTTACCCTTTAAACAAACCAGGGGACTCATTTATAGAAACAGTCTACATTTAGTGTAGAGTTTGTTCCAATAGTGCTGCGTAGAAATCGCTAATGATTATACTTCTTCCATTCCAATCCAAAATCATTGATAATTAATCTTTTTATTATATACATCAAAAGATTCTTTTTATTAAAAGTGATCAAATATAAATGCTAAAGGACAGTCTTATATGTTCAAAAATAAGTTAGTTAGGTCCCAATATCACATTGTATTCTTCTTTATTTTGACATCTTATTATTAATAGGACAGATAGATTAACAAAAGATTCTATAAAGAGAATGTGTTGATTTGAAAAGTCAAAGCTCTCCACTCTTTTATTATTTTAAATTCATATATGCTTTATGCTTTTAATTTTGATTATTAATATGATAAATTCAAGATTATATAAACGTTAGTTTCTTTTTATCAAATAATTAAGTTTATATTTGTTTTTAACAAAACAATCTTGAAATGTGAAATAATTCATTATACTAAAATTTGATAGAATTCTCTACTATTGTATACGTATGTTATATGACAAAAAAGACTTCCCTTTAAATCCTAACTAATAAAGAATAATTATTGTATATAATTTTATATATAATGTGAGATTTTTAATATATTTTTTCATATTAAGGACTTATTGTGTCATATTAATAATATGTAAAGATTAAAAAAACTTGAGTGAAATAATATATTAAACAAACTTGATCTATGATGATTTTTAATGTTTTTAATACAAAATTTAAATATAATTTAATCTTATAAAATCAACTCAAACTCATTAAAATAAAGTTCAATTTTATTTATATATTATAAAATGATTTTATTTGAAAAATATTAAATATTAAAGAAATTAACATGAAAAGATTTATTATTATTATTATTATTATATATATTATTAATGGAGAATATTAAAAACAATGTGACCTACAATAATAAATCAATAGCTTATGGATTTATCGGTATGAAAAAAAAAAAGCTTGGTAAGACAGCTTAGACACCCCCCTACACTCATTTTCGACCGACACAATGGTTTTGGTGTTACTCGTTATTAAATGTAACTCAATAATTTAGTTACAAAATTCAATGTTGGAAAACAAAATGTACCGACAAATTTGAAGAAAAGAGGCAAGTGGAGACAGATTTGAGGCACCAAGTGGAAACATTGAGCGAAGCAATCAAGAACACATCTCATGCCTTTTTCTAATTCTCATTTTTTATTTAATCTTAGGCTTAAATCTTTAATTGATCCCGGAGAGAATTTTCACTTTAGTATCCGTTTTTAAAGTGTATACATTAGATCCCTATGTTTTGCAATTTGTGTCCATTTAGTGAATTAACGACACTTCAAACAAGTTTGTAACAACAATTGAAAGGTGTCCAAACATTCAAACAGTTAATAAATATGCTGCAACTCAAAATGACTTGTCCATTTGCAATTTTCAAGACAAATTGATGGTTCAAAGGGATTAAATTGACACAAATTGCAAAATATGGAACTCAATGTATACACTTTTAAAAACGGATACTAAACTGAAAATTTTCTCTTAACATAGGAACCAATTAAAGATTTAAGCCTTAATCTTATTCTGCTACCGTATACTGACTGATATGATGCATCTAAGATATCATAATTAAAAAGTTATTTAATTAATTAATTAAAGTATAGAATAAATGGTTATTTAATTATACTGCCTATGACAATCGTATCAAATGGTTAGAAAAAAATACTAGATCCGATTGGTTGAAGAGAATAATTCTTCATTTGTTTACGTAATTTAATCCTAAACAAAAGATTAATTATTCAATCAGTATCAGAAGAAGATCCCGCATCCCGCAGTTAAGTTAATTAAAGAAGAATATTATGTTTTGTAATCTGTAATTAAGTAATTTATTAATTGTACACGTGATTATTTATCTTAAACTGCAATAAGTATTATTTATTTAATTATTGAGAAACACTCTTAAATCTAAACGACTGCATGAAATCCTTTATATAAAATGGAGAGTAAATTAAAATTAGCATTAATTGCAACGATAGATATGACCGTTGGTAAGTTAGTTCAAGTTGTCATCTATTGTTATTATTGCTTTTAATTAATTTAATGAGATTTAATCATACTCTTATGAACACTATTTCAAATATTTGAAAATGCTTGGACTAGAAAATGAGATGACTGAACTTTAATTGTATTTTGGTGGAAACTGATAGAGTGCACTGTAAGAACATTGCTAAAATGTTTGAACTGTCAGTAGTAACAGTAAAAAAACAAAACATCATCGGTTGGTTATTGGTAACCACTGTCTTTATGTCAACTATATTACACTTACACACAAAAAGGTTAACAGGTGTGAAGAATGTAAATGCTATAAATGTAAAGCATTTCCTAATCTAAAGTGGGTTTACCTGAAAATTTGATTACTAGTCTGCAAAACTCACCTTCAATTCGGGGCCATCGCTGTAATGTTGTTAGATCTAGCAACGTAAAATTCTTAGCAGAGGTGGTGTTGGCTGCAATCGAACAATGGCACCAAAGTCAGAACCCAAGGCTATGTTAAGTAACAGTTACCAAACTAAGGGAGTCCTCATTGGCGATTAGCCAATCCCATCGGGAAGAAAGACCAATTCTTGGAGGATTCTACTTCCTTGCTTGCAACTTTCTCATTAGCCCACCACTCAATAACTAAATTCGGCCCAGGAGAATCCCCTCCTTCTGCATTATCAAAGTTGAATTCTTTAGGAGAAGAAAATGTCACACTTTCATCCTTATGATGAACACTTTCCACATCTCCATCGTCTGCGATCTGCTGGGGGACATCATTGTGAGTTTCGCTCACGAGGGCTTCTCTTGAATTATCTTTTTCTGGTCCTGGTGTGTCAGTTTTGAATGGAAGCGATTTAGCCGATGTCACTGCCTTGTTTTCCACGGATTTCAATACTTCCTGGGAAGACACTTCAATAGAGAGACTGTGATTTACACGAATATCATTGGGGCGATTTTTTCTTGTATGTGGAGACCTTATGACCTCAGAAACCCAGTGACTAGGAAGAAAAGAAGCTTGAGTTGTGGATCGTATAGAATCCGGGGTGAGAGAGCCAGAGCCTTGACGTGACTTGTGTTTTTCACGAGCAGACAGTTTATCAATGTTTAAAAGCTTGGTAGGGTCACCCGTTGGAAAGTCAAGAAGGATGGAGCCACGAGAAGAAAACTCAGCATCAGGGAAAGGAGATGAGGTGCCAGAAGCTGAGAAAGCTGATCTTGGTGAAATGAGTTGACCAACAGGGCTTCCAGGTTGAAGCTGATAGGAGTGGAAGTCATATTGAGATATTTGGAACCTTTGATAGGTATCGGCATTTTTGTTGTTGGGATCAAGCAGTTGAGCAAACGGCACTTCAGGGGAAGAAGGTGTTGTCAAGTGGACAGATTCAGGAGGTGGAGTGATGGGAGCGGTTGAAGGTTCAGTGGTGAATGTTGAGAAAACGGGTGGTGAAACTAATTGTGGTTCGTGGGCATAAGGTCCAATGGCGAAGATAGATAAAGGACCACCGGGAGAGTACATGCTGGCAGACACAGAAGTGAGAGATAGAATACCACCTGGGGATTGAGCAAGAGAAGGAGGTTCTGAGTTGAGGAAAGATACAGGAGACGAGGGAGGTGCGGCGAAGGGCAATGGAATACGAGGTGCTTCTGTTGAACCTACTGCTGCAGCAGTAGCATCTGCAGCAGAAGCTGTGCTTACGGGAACAAGGACTGCATGCCCAATTCGCTTTTGGTTTTTGCGGTGTCCAAAACACCAATATATGCTCAGCCAGCTTCCCCAGGTTTTCTTCTACATTAACCAACAAAACTTGAGAGTTAATTTTCAGTCATAGAAGACACCACAATTATGCCCAGCAAGAGTTTATGAATCAATGACTGCAGGATGAGGAAAGTAAGAAAACAAGACACTGAATTTGTCATTCACGGCATGACGCTGTCCAGACTGCTTAGGATAAATACTATTAGCCTGCATCTAGACATCACCATTCCGGAAATTGACTCTCTGCCCAAAAACATGCAGAGTCTAATTCTGGTTAAAAGAATGAGACTCTAAATCATATGGCATTCGCTGGATTGGAAGCAGTTTTGAATTGTAGAAAATATAGAGACATGCCAGTTCTCTCGAACAATCGGATCACCGTTACAAAATAAACAAAAAAAATAAAAAATCAGTATATTGAGAAAATAAATAAACGATAAAACAAAAATGGAATGTTTCTCCAGTATACCACATCAAACATAATATCATACACACTTCTACTTTAACCTTTAATGTATTTCACGTTGAATCGTTCAACCCAAGAAACAATTTTTGAAAATATCATTATTTTTGGGTAGGAGATGATCATAACTGGTAAAGCAATCAGAGCAGAGCAACATTGAACAAAAAAAATGAAGTTTTGCATAATAGAATCTGACCAAGGAAAACAGAGAACCGAAAGGCGTGAAGCATAAAAAAGAAAAAAATTCACATCTGTAGCGAAAAAAAGTGATTATGGTATGAATGATTGATGTATTTTACCTGGACGTGAGGAAGAGGTTGATTAATGCGATCGTCTACCGAAGCAATGGCAGTTGCAGCAGCGTTGATAGTCTCCAAAGTGTTGTTAACAGCTCTCATCTCTACCTCTTGTTTTAGGATGGATAAAGAAACAGAGTAGCAGGGAGAAGAGGATTAGATGTTCCTAAATTTACATAGAGAAATGAAAAGAAAATAAAATGTATAGTTTATATATATGAATGATGAAATTTGGGGGAGAGAAAAAGGGAGAGAGTGTATTGTTGTTGAAGAGGTCAAAACACGGCAATGACTGACTAACTTGATTTGGTTTGGTTTGATTGGTGGTAATGTCGTGTCAAGTGATTAACCAAGGAAGACCAGATGAGGCTTTACTATGCTTACACAGCATCGTAATAATATTAAAATGGTACATCACATGATGTTTGGTAGTAGTATTGGGTGATGGTATTAATGCGAAAACGTTCCTTTTGACTCTGCATCATACCCATTGGGTATCTTGGTATTAATGCGAAAACGTTACACCTAGTACTAGTATAGTATATGTAATGTTGTTGTGTTGTGGCCGCCACACAAAACAACAAGAAAGGAGTCATTAGTGGGTTACTGTTCCCAAATAATGAAGTCCGTGTGCACGTGTGTTAGTGTTCACCCATTTCTCCACTACTTTCTTTCGGGCTCCACCTCACCCAAATATCTTCTTCCTCTTCTTAATTCTCTACATCTCTCAAATTTCTTCTTTTCTAAACAATATTACTTTTTTGAGAAATAGAAGAAGAAATAGGAAAGAGGAAACATAGGTTGCAAAGGAAAAGCATGAGAAGAAGGAGCTAACTAGGACAAAAAAACAGAGGAATGGTTTTCGCTTACCTAACCTTGGTAGAACATAATTATGACCTATTAAAGAGTTTAAATCCAAAGCCCACCTACTAACCTATGTGCCTTAAAAAATATTCAGAACCAGAAAAAGCAATTGTTTCCTTGCATTCCAACAACAGATAAACTATTCTTTTTTTTTACAATATATTAATATTATTTATTATTATGTGATTAATTCATATTAATATTNTTTTTTTTACAATATATTAATATTATTTATTATTATGTGATTAATTCATATTAATATTTATAATTATTATTATTGGTTGTGAAAAAAATTATAAGAATATCTCATTCCATTCCAATCATTTCTTTCTTTACTCACATCAATTTTTCAAAATCATCATCTTCACTTTGAAAATTTGACTTTCGGGTTATTAATTCTGGAGTAAGCTTTCATAAACAAGATTTTCCACATTTATGGATTAACGTCTCAAAATAAAAAATTCACGACAAAAATTTTGACAAAATTTACAAAAAGTTGTCAAAAATTTTACATCTTAAAGATAAAATCAATGTTTAATATTAAAATAAGTAAAATCTCACCGTATAAACTAATTTTATGAAAGTGAATTAAATTTATAATCCATTATTAGGAAAGAAAAAAAAAAAAAACCTTTTTAAAGTTCTTTTAGTATGTTTGTTTTTCTTCTTCTCCAATGGCGGTATGATGACGCAGTAACAGTGTCCGTGGTGGTGTGGTGTAACAGTTGAAAGATATTTAAATACATTGCTTGTACGGTTAGGTGTAGAAATAAATATGATGGGTTGCAGGAAGCAATTGGCAAATTGGCTTCCGGAAATAAATTTGAATTCAGGAGGCCCCACTTTTTTTTCTTCCGATTAAGGCCCATATTACTTCTTTGTTTCTTAAAATAATATTTCGTTTGATATTTCGTTTTGATCGGTTAAGATAATCGAAGATGCCTTGTCATTTGAAAAAAATCATTACTGGAAGTGAAAAACACAAGCTGAAAAGGTTTTTCGTCAACATAATTTGCTTCTGCCTTTTAAGTTTCCTTTTTAACCTTTTTTTTGATCTGATTGCATGGTTGATCGCAAATTAATTGATTTGTTTATGTAAGTTGTCATTTTCACAAACACATGATGGTTGGACTTGAATGGACCATAGTAGCCCAAGTTCAGCCAACATGCCTCCAAAAATTGACACCAAAATAGTTATACACAAAAATCCAAGTTCTAGCTGGATATAATCATTTAAATATTAATAGCTAACTTTAAAGTCAAACATGCTTCTTTTACATTAAGCTTCTTCAATTTTAAATCCATAGTTCTGTAAAAGTCTCTTCTGTTCTGTAACATACATTAAAAATTACAGTCTATAGTTCAAAATTACAATTATCTTAAGTAATATAACCCTGTATTGTTTTAGCGTTTACTTTAACTAATATTACAATTTAAATTGCTTTGAAACGTATATACAACTATATATTCAACAATAAAAAAAAAATTAAACACTAACACGAAGTATCTTAAACTTGGGGTGAAAAACACTTAGAATTTATTATATAACATCAATATCTCCTTTCTTGTTTACCTGGGGAGATGTAAAATTTTCACAAGATATATTATTTTAATCACATTCAACATGAATGTTATGACATGAATTAAATAATTTCATCTTTGTAATAAATTTTTTATATTTTATTTAACTTTGAACTGTTTTGTTATTATCATATGCAATATATCTTTCTTTTAGATATGCAATTCGTGTGTACAGTTATTAACTCTTTTAAAATGTCAAGGTATTTTTTTTTATTCTGTTAATATTGAAAACATAGTTTTAAAAATTAAAAGTTCACTATTGTTGTTATTTCTTCATACAAATATTTAAAAATAATTATAAAAAATATTTTAATCAGACAAATGGCACTAAAATTTGAAATGAATGTGAAAAAATTAGAAATGCATGCGTTATATTTAGGTATAAAAAGGAACAGAAGAAAGTAAAATTGAGGAGAAAAAACTGGCCTATAGTTAGCACCATTTCTGGAAACCATGAAATTGGATTGTATTTATATATAAAGATAGAATCTTTATATATTTGCACAGGTTGGGTCCCATTAATGATGAATTTGCTATCTTTGTACTATGCCAGAAGGGTGAGTTAACAATGACCATGTGTTTTCGTCCTTATTAGATTCACATTCGCTTTTTTTTTTTTTTTATTCTTTATCTACTACTGATAGGAGCAGTAGTCATTTTTCTTTTTTTTTTTTAATTTTTAAATTTTTATAAAATATAAAAAGTAATCAATAATTTAAATTTTTAGGGAAAATATTATAAAACGCAGAAAGTTGTTGTATTAGTAGCAAGTGGCGTAATCCAAGCCATTCACTGCAAAGATAATAAATTGGGATGTGGTGAGGTCTCACATGGTAGCATGTGCTCTATGTAATTTGTAAATACTACTGCAATAAATTATAACTAATCCATAATTATATATATGTGCGTGACGTGTATTATGTTAATATTTAATAATAATACAATACTAATTTATTTATATAACTTTAATAGGTTTATTAATCCACCTACTTATTCATGACCGTTGCCCGCTAACAAATTTCTTTCAGTGTTTAAGTATTTTTTTTTTAATTTATTATGTAAAAGATGTTTTTCTATATATAAAAATTAAACTTTACTGAAATGAGTATATATATATAATATTATTTTGTGGTATAGATGTTTTATATATAATTAATTAATGTCCGAAGTCTGTTTTCTACTTTTGAAGTTTTTTGTCCTGTCCTGGTGTTTTATATAGATGGATTGATTGGTTGCCGTACCATTTGATTGTTCCATTCAAATCATTTGTACACATTGCAAAATCAAATTCATCATCCTATCTTTGGTTTCATTCATAGTATTCCTATTTTAATCAACTTTATAAAAATCTTATTTTACAGGAAATACCATATTATTCGACTTTTTCTCTATAGCAAAAAGTCTACTTTTTTACTTTTAAGTTCAAACAAATACCCTGTAAACTGTTTTTTTAAAACAAATTTATCGTAATGCTAATGCCTAAATATTAAATATTTTAATGATGTTAATTCGGATGAGGTTTTCATTTTAAATTAGTAAAAATAAAATAAACATTTCTTTGATCATAAATTCATAAAAATTGCAAGTCAAATTAAAAAATAAAAAAATATATTACGTGAAATATAGATTGATATAAAACTAGTGAGAGCAACACTGATAACCAATGATGTTACAGTGGAAGAGGAAAAAAAATATTCCAATGATGTAATTCTATATTCAGTTAATTTTTTCTTATATTTTCACCAAAATAAACACAAACCCAACTCAAATATCCATCTATATATATGTGTGTAAATTATAATATAATGGAATCATGAAAATAACACACTAGTTTCCCCAAAAAATCATAATATTAATTATGCCACTAAAAATCATAAATTTCTAAAACGCATGGGAAATGAATGTAAAGCTTTTTGAATTAAAATATTTTTTTATTAAAAAATCATATTACTCCTATTAAACATTTCAACATAACAACTGGTTACTCTTTACATTTTAAAAAACTTGCATAAATAAATACTATGAATAAACAAAATTGAATTATTTTTAAAATCATAATTTTATATATGAGGCGTTTTGCAACCCTAATGTTTTGAATTTTAGAAGAGCAGTAACAGGCAGTTCGATTTATTTAAGGAAATAATTTGATAATTTGGTATGTTACGAGGGAATAATGTGTAATAATTGAAAATGATGAGAAAGGTTTATAAGTATAATGAAATGGAAAAATGTAAAAAGAAAGAAAAAGAGTAGAATAGAGAGTACAGTGAGGAACAGAGAGAGAGAGAGAAGAAGAAGAAAGAAGTGGCAGGGCAGAGAAAGGATTCCTCAGAAGTTAGAACCTCAAAACGTCAGTCACATATCCAACAAAATACAAAACTCCACGTTTTGCTTTGGACTATCATAATCAAAGTTGCCTTTTAAGCTACCCACAGGTAACTCTATATCTTTTTCAATTTTTTAACAAACCAATGCAAATGCTCCAAAATCACAGTGCTCAATATCTGCAAATTTAACACTCGTATAAATGGCTGTGGAGCCTACTTCCATTCACACCATACCCTACTCAGATCCCATCTTTGGTCCCATTGCCTTCTTCCCAACCTGTTCCTTCCTTCCCCTTCATACTGATTTTCAATTAAATACTACTTCTCTACCCAAAAAATCATTGCAAAATTAAAAAGCAAACGTCTTGTAAAGGTTGAAGAAAGTCATACAAATAATGATAATGGACAGAGTGTGAAAGGCCGAAGTTGAGAGGGTCAGAGACAGGTTTCAGTTAAATATATGTATATACTTACAAAACAGCGTGCTTATCAAAAAACAGCTAGAGTTTCTGAACTCCCAGAAGACTCGTTCTCTTCCACTTCTGAGAAAAAGGTACAGTTTTTGCCTTCATTTTCAACGAGTCTGTCCTTTTCCCTCTTTTCTGTGACCGCTGTGAGGTGTCTCCCAAATACTCTCAGGTCATCCAAACGTCTCAGTCTCACCACTTAATTTCCAAGTGTTTTGGCCTTTCACTCAATACTTCTGACCCAGTGGACGCCTTAATCATACCTATATTGAATAGTATGTACTGTATCTTTATTTATGCAATGTTGTGGTCATGATGTGTTTCTGGGTGGTTTTCTTCAGTTAGTTATTTCACTGTTGCTGTACTTGCAAACTCGGCTCCTTCTAAGTTTTAATCTTTATGACCTTCCTCGTATGTTCAGTGTAACGAGATTGATTTGGTTGGAGGCGAAATACATAATCTACCCAATACTGTTTCTGTTTGGTATCCCTGTAAGTACTCAGATCTGAATCCCAATGCAGTTTTATGATTCTCTGAATTCTCTCTCCGAGACGGGGTTATGATGATTCTTTTTTTTCTGATTCGGTGCCTTCTTCTTTGCTTTTGAATTTGGTTATTCAATTAATGAGACATGCATCCTCTGCATCACTGTTCGGAATCAATCTCTTACTGCAAAGTTTTACCTCCCCTCCCCCCAAAATTTACCTTCCGTTTAAGTTGATTCTCTTGCTGCCTGGTAATGATTTTTGCTGTTTTTTATATGTCGGGGAATTTGATTCTCTGGGTAAAGTTTAACCTATCATGTAAAAATAGAGATGTATAACTTATTTGGTGATGCTCTATTACCATATTTTTATGTTGTTTTTATTTCAGCACTCGCATGAACCTTGGCTACATTTGTGCAATTGTGACTGACTTGGACATCGTCATCCGAACTTCAGATAAAAATTGTGGTTGCGTGCATGGGATTTGGTATCTTGCATAACTGGGAATCCTACAAGTACATGCATGGACATTCAGGAAGAAAGCCCCGTATTTGGTTCCTTGACAGCCGTGACTACAAGGAATATGTCATCATCGTCTTCTGTTTTCTTTTCAGCAAATCAGTCACCCTTTTTCTCTCCCAGATCACCATCATCATGTCAATTATCACACTCAGCCAGGCTTGATACTCAAAATAACACAGTTCATTTAGGTCTGGCTCCCTCAAGCACCACTTTAGAGATTCCAGAACCAAATTCAGCAGTAAATGTTAGATGTAATGTCTCAGATGTATCTGCATCTCCAGCTGGATGCAATTCAGGCGGTTTGATGAAACTTGACCGTAAATCTTCCCCAGTTGGCATCTCAAGTAGCAGCATATCTAGTTACTCGAATTGCCATGATGATGGTTATTCTGGACAGAGAGAAAGGCGAATTAAGAAAGACAGAAACCATAGAACATCCTCAACTCCAGGTTCCACATCATTTTCATCTTATAGGCTGAGAAGTTGTGATGTTTTCATAGGATTGCATGGAAGCAAACCCCCTTTGCTACGATTTGCTAAATGGCTGTGTGGTGAGTTGGAAATTCAAGGCATCAGTTGCTTTGTTTCGGACAGGGCTCGAAGTAGGAGCTCCCGCAAACTTGGCATTGCCGAGAGAGCTATGGATGCTGCTTCTTTTGGGATAGTAATTATAACCAAGAAGTCTTTCAAGAACCAATACACTATTGAGGAGCTGAATTTTTTCTGTAGGAGGAAGAATTTGATCCCAATATACTTTGATTTGAGTCCAGCTGATTGTCTTGTCAGGGATATAATTGAAAAGAGGGGTGAGCTGTGGGAAAAGCATGGAGGGGAACTTTGGCTTTCGTATGAAGGGTTGGAACAAGAGTGGAAAGATGCCGTACATGGGCTATCTCGGGTTGATGAGTGCAAATTGGAAGCTCAGGATGGCAGCTGGAGAGATTGCATATTGAGGGCTGTCACATTAATAGCAATGAGGTTAGGAAGGAGAAGTGTAGCAGAACGTGTGACAAAGTGGAGAGAAAAAGTAGAAAAAGAGGAGTTTCCTTTCATTAGAAACGAGAATTTTATTGGCAGAAAGAAAGAGCTTTCACAGTTAGAATTTATACTTTTTGGTGATGTCACAGGAGATGCAGAACAAGACTATATTGAACTTAAGGCCAGACCCAGGAGAAAGAGTGTGAGAATTGGTTGGGGCAAGAGCAACATGATAGATGAAAGATGGAACGACAGAAGGAAGGAAAAAGAACCAGTTGTCTGGAAAGAGTCCGAAAAAGACATTGAAATGCAAGGTGTTGAATTTTCTCACAGGCATAACCATCCGAGGCTCAAGCGGGGAAAGTATGCTAAAAGGAAAAATGGAATGAAGATTTTGTATGGGAAAGGGATTGCTTGTGTTTCTGGGGATTCAGGAATTGGAAAAACAGAACTTATTCTTGAATTTGCTTACAGATTCCATCAGAGATACAAGATGGTTTTATGGATAGGAGGGGAGAGCAGATACATCAGACAAAATTATCTAAATATCAGATCATTTTTAGAAGTTGATGTGGGAGTTGAGAATAGTTTGGACAAAACAAAAATAAGAAGCTTTGAAGAGCAGGAAGTGGCTGCTATTTCTAGAGTTCGCAAAGAACTGATGAAAAACATTCCATATCTTGTTATCATTGATAACTTGGAAAGTGAAAAAGATTGGTGGGATCACAAACTTGTCATGGATCTTCTCCCTCGTTTTGGGGTAGAGACCCATGTAATTGTATCAACACGCCTTCCTCGAATCATGAATCTGGAACCGTTGAAACTTTCATACTTATCTGGAGTTGAGGCAATGTCTTTAATGGTAGGTAGTAGTAAGGACTATTCGGTGGCAGAGGTTGATGCCCTGAGAAGTATTGAGGAGAAAGTTGGAAGGTTAACTCTTGGCCTTGCCATTATCAGTGCAATTCTGTCGGAACTACCCATAACACCAAGCAGGCTCCTAGATACCATAAACAGAATGCCTTTGAAGGAGATGCCGTGGAGTGATAAAGAAGCTCTCTCGTTCACGAAGAACGCTTTCCTTCTTCAACTCTTTGACGTTTGTTTCTCCATATTTGATCATGCGGATGGTCCAAGAAGCTTGGCCACCAGAATGGTGTTGGTAAGTGGATGGTTTGCACCTGGTGCTATTCCGATTTCCCTACTGGCACTTGCTGCTGAAAAGATACCAGAAAGATGTCAGGGAAAGTGTTTCTGGAGAAAAATGCTTCAATTATTATCATGTGGATTCCCATCCTCTTACGCCAAAAAACCAGAATTAGAAGCATCCTCTTTATTGCTGAGGTTCAATATTGCAAGAAACAGTACCAAGCAAGGCTATATCCATATCAATGAAGTGTTCAAACTGTATGCTCGGAAAAGAGAAAATACTGGAGCTGCACAAGCAATGATTCAAGCCATCATCAGTAACGGGTCGATATCACAAAATCTGGATCATTTATGGGCTGCATGTTTTCTGCTGTTTGGATTTGGTCACGATCCTGTGATTGTTGAGCTCAAAGTGTCTGAGCTTTTGTATCTTGTGAAAAGAGTGGTTCTGCCTCTTGCAATTCACACATTCATTACATATTCTCGATGCACTGCTGCCCTTGAGCTTCTGCGTCTGTGCACCAATGCATTGGAAGCTGCAGACCAAGCATTTGTTACCCCTGTTGACAAGTGGTTCGACAAATCACTTTGCTGGAGATCCATACAGACTAATGCTCAGTTGAATCCTTGCCTCTGGCAAGAGTTAGCATTGACTAGAGCCACTGTTCTCGAGACTAGGGCCAAGCTCATGCTGAGAGGTGCTCAGTTTGACGTAGGGGATGATCTAATCCGGAAGGCTGTTTTCATTAGGACTTCAATTTGTGGTGAAGATCACCCAGATACAGTATCAGCTCGTGAAACATTGAGCAAACTTACCAGGCTTAATGCAAATGTCCAAATTCACACTTAGACTTAGATTTTGTATCTTGTAAGGAAACTCTAGAATTATACACAACATTTCTAATAAAATTTCTGCATACTATTTCATTGTTCTCTCTACAGCATTTTTAAAAGACCTCAAACTAAATTCCTTCCATTTTAAAAAATATTCCTTTTTGTTTGTTATCTTCACATACTTAGTACACATCCTTACAGAAATTCTGTAACGATCCTTCTGCTATTATTTCCCAATGCCCACTGCTATACTAGGAACACAATCAAATTATTTGTTTTATGCATTCGTCTAAGGATATATCACATATTCCTGCCATTTGACATAAATTTATATCTCATTATTCGCAAATTTATATTTATTCACACGTAAGATGCCTTTGCAGCTATGCTTTACATGTTTCAATAAAAGCTCGTGTTAAACAATTCACAGGGAATAAAATACGATACTTTTATTCATACCTTCTTCCAAAATGACACTTTCATTCATACCTTTTTCCAAAATAACGTACAATTATATAAGCATTGTACATAAAAATAGGAAACAACTTTAAAAGCAGAAAACAACTTTCAACTTATTCACAACAATAATTTAAATCTAAATTATATCTTCAACACTCTCCCTCAAGTTGGTTCATGAATATCAATCATGCCCAACTTGTTAATGACTTCTTCAAACACCTTTCCTGAAACAACCTTTGTTAATATATCAACAAGTTGATCTTCAGACCGAACATGTGGAGTTTGAATTACTTGATTATCTAGCTTTTCTTTAATAAAATGTCTATCAACTTCAACATGTTTGGTTCTATCATGTTGAACCGGGTTATGTACAATTTCTACCGCAGCCTTTTGTCACAGAAAAGGTTCATCGGTTGTTCATATTTGATTCCCAAATCAGCTAGGATACTTCTAATCCATAGTAATTCACAAATGTCATATGCCATACCTCTAAATTCAGCTTCAGCACTAGACCTTGCAACTACCTTTTGCTTCTTGCTTCTCCATGTGACTAAGTTGCCTTCTACAAAGGTAAAATACCCTGAAGTTGATTGCCTTGTAGTTCTATCTCCAGCCCAGTCTGAATCTGTGTATCCTTCTATGCAAGCTCTATCATTTTTTGAAAATAATAAACCTTTCCCTGGTTAACCTTTGAGGTATCTAAGGATACGGTATACTGCTGTCATATGTTCTTCACTAAGAGAATGCATGAACCTACTTACAATGCTCACAAAATAGGCAATGTCAGGTCTAGTGTGAGATAAATAAATTAACTTTCCTACTAACCTCTGGTACCTATGCTTGTCCGTCTCAATCTGGTCTGGATATACAGCAAGAGAATGATTCATTTCAATTGGAGTATCGGCTGGCTTGCAAGCCAACATTCCAGTCTCAGATAGAAGGTCTAGAATATATTTTCTTTGAGATAGAAAAGTACCTTTTTCAGATCTTGCAATTTCTATGCCAAGAAAGTATTTTAGTTGTTCTAGATCCTTCATTTCAAATTCAGCAGCCAATTTCTTCTCAAGTAATTTCATTTCTTCCACATCATCTCCTGTTAACACCATATCATCTACATAGACAATAAGTATGGCCACTTTTCCTTTGTTATGCTTTATAAACAAGGTATGGTCTGAATTACTTTGTTTATACCCAAACTTCTTCATTGCTAACGTGAGTCTTCCAAACCATGCCCTGGGTGACTGTTTAAGGCCATATAAAGCCTTTTTTAACTTGCAGACTACACTTTCTTTTGAAGGGGGTAGCTGTACTCTCGGTGCAACCTCCATGTAGACCTCCTATTCTAAATCACCATTCAAGAAGGCATTCTTTACATCAAATTGTTTCAGGAGCCAATATCTATTAGCTGCTATGGAAATTAGGATTCAGATTGTGTTGTGTTTAGCCACTGGAGCAAACGTATCTTGATAGTCTATCCCATATTTTTGTGTGTATCCCTTTGCCACGAGTCTTGCCTTGTATTTATCAATACTTCCATTTGCTTTTAACTTCACAGTGTATACCCATTTGCACCCAATTGTCCTTTTTCCACTTGGTAAAGAAGTTAGTTTCCAAGTTTCATTTTTTTGAAGTGCTTCCATCTCTATGTTCATTGCTTGCTTCCATCTAGGATCTTCTAATGCTTCCTGCATACTGTTAGGAATAGATACAGTGGATAATTGATCAACCGTTAGAGCATATGATTCAGATAATCTATGAGATGATACATAACTGCTAATAGGGTATTTTACTTTCACTCTCGGATCTGGTTCATAAACTGGTTTTGGTTTACTTTTATTTTGTCGTTCTGATCTTTTGATTTGTGTATTGTAAGTGTTAGAAGAAGTTGGGATAGAAGAGTTTACAATAGGGACAGAAGTTACCTTAGTAGTAGGTTTGGGATGTGTTTTAGAACTGTCCACATCAGGTGATTCTGGTATGTAAGGTAGACTTGGTGCCTCATTTTGTGAAGAATGACTTGCATTGACAAGATTTGTACTTGGAAGATCGGTGGAGACTTCAGGAGAAGGATTTTGATTTTGTGGACTGTCCATAATAAGAGGAGATGTTGGAGTAGGAGTCACAGGTAAAGGTAAGCATAATTCTTCTTCTCCAATGTGATGAATCTCCCCCTGAGAAGAAGAAGAGGTGACTCCCCCTGAATAGAAAGGTTCAGACTCCCTAAAGGATACTTCAAGTGTTACATGCATTTTGTGGGTTTAAGGGTCAAAGCAACGATATCCTTTTTGGACGTCGGAATAACCGACAAAGATACATTTTTTAGCACAGGGATCAAGCTTACCGCGTAATTTTTTTGGAACATGAACATAGGCAATGCAACCAAAAACTCGAGGTTCAAGATTCATGACATGTGGAATAGAAAAGAAATTTTCAAGCTTCTTTTAAGGGGTGAGAAAACCTAAAACACTAGAAGAAGTGCGATTTATAAGATAGGCCGCAGAGAGGACAACCTCACCGCAATAATGGGAAGGGACGTTCATGTCAAATAATGAAGCCCGTACAACCTCCAACAATTGTCTGTTTTTTCTCTCAGCTAGTCCATTTTGTTAAGGTGTATATGTACAAGAAGTTTGATGTTTTATCCCTTTAGAGGTTAAGAATTCAGAAAAGGATCCATTCTTATATTCGAGGCCATTATTTGATTGAAAATTTTGTATGGAAATATTAAATTGTGTTTGAACCATACTGTGAAATTTCTGAAAAACAGGGAAGACATCATTTTTATGTTTAAGCAAAGAGATCCACACCATTCGAGTACACTCATTAATAAAGGAGACATAACAATAAGAATGAGAAAACGAAGGGACTTTAGCATGGCCCCAAATATCAGAATGAATGACTTGAAAGGGAATACAACTTTTATTCATATTGGGGTAAAAGGGAATGCGATGGCTTTTAGCCATTTCACAAGTAGAACATTGAAATTTAGAGGGATGACAATTTGAAAATAAATGGGGAAATAACTTTTGAAGATAACCAAAGGAAAGGTGTTCGAGTCTTTTATGCCAAAGCCAAGCAACAGAATGGGAAGAATCTGGAGTGTTAGTAGTAGATGCTCTGCTATGCAAGTCAGTACCACCCTCAGAGACTTCTAAGAAGTAAAGATTATCACGTCTAACACCATAGCCAAGAATCACCTCGGTCTAGACGTCCTGAAAAACACAAAATGTGGGCCAAAAAATCACACGACAGTTAAGTTGTGGTGTAAGCTGACTAACAGATAAAAGATTGAAATCAAGAGAAGGAACGACAAGAACAAAATGAAGAGTGAGATTTTTTGATAGAGTAATGGTACCCTAACCAGTAATGGAGGCAGAACCACCATTAGCAGTGTTTATGGTGGACTTACTGCATGGGAAACAATGTTTTAATATAGAAGCATCATGAATCATATGATCTAATGCACAGTATCAATTATCCAAGTAGAATTCCTGGAGTGAGCATAGAAAGCAAGAGTTTTACCTAGCATACCTTCATACACAACATTAGCTTGAGGAGAGGGAGAGGAGTCACCATCAGAAGAGGAATGGAGGGCTTTGGAGGAGATTTTCTTGCGAGGACGTTTGGTGAAGTCCCACCACGTTGGATAGCCGATGATTTCATAGCAACGAGTCTTGGAGTGACCAGAATCACCACAATGAGAACATAACAAGGGTTTTCTAGAGGAATTATCCTTACGGTGTTTAGGAGGATAATTAACAGGGGAGGAATGAGGAACCTGAGATAGTAGAGCAGAGGAATCCGATGTAGGAGCAGGACGATCCATAGTGATACGTTGTTGATGTTCACGACGGACAAAGGCATATGTGCTCTCAAGATCCAATTTTGGGTTTTTACGAAGAATCTCTCCACGAACTTGGTCAAAATCAGAATCCAAGCCGCTAAGAAAGATGTGAACGCGTAGACGAGCCATGGAAGAATGCATCTGGACTACGCCATTCACGGTGATTTTAGAAGAAGACGTATGATGATCAATTTCTTGAAATATGGAGAGTAGTTCATTATAATAAGTAGAGAGGGGACGACCATGTTGTTTGGTGGAGAAAGATTGTTGGTTCAATTCGAAGAGGCAAGTTTCATCGGATCCATCATAGAATGTGCAGAGAGTTGCATCCCAAATTTGATGGGCAGATTCAAGGCGGATAAATCGCTGCATCAACGGGGGCTCATGGAGTCAATAAGCCAACTTTTCACCCGTTTATTCTCAGTAACCCAGTTATCATAGGTTGGGTCATCAATGGAGAGTTTCGCAGTTGCGCCAGTGAGATACCCGATTTGTTTCGAGCACCAATACACATGTCCATTAACTGGGACCAAAGGGGGTAGTTTGAGTCATCAAGAATAACAGTGATGGGAAAAGAAGAATTATCTTGCTGAATGATAATATTGGAAGATGGGGCAGAGGTGGAAGAAGGATTGGTCATGGCGAAATTGGGAATTTAAGAATTGGAAAGAGTACGAATATGAAGAAATGTAAGACCCGAGAAATTGTATAGATTATGGTATAAATTAATAAATTAAAATGTTGGTTATTAATAAAATAAGACTTATACGAGATATAATTAGATAGAGTTGGTTGTGGTGCATACAAGTCTTACAAGGCGGGAAATATTATTAGTTACATTAAAAAGGTGGAATAAGCAAATAATAATAATTTAAAAGAACGTAAAATGGTTAGATTATCAAGGAAGAATGACCTGGCTTAGTGGTAAGGATGGTGTGTGACTCGAGGTCTTGCCTTTGAACCATAGAGAGACCAAAACAGGATTTTATTTCTTTTTAGCTAACCGATAAACCTTGGGCTTTATTTCATTTTCATTCTTTCCTTTGTACGTTATTTTTTCATTTGCAAACCACGAACCCTAGGTGATGAGAAATGGTAGCGAGAGCTACGACATGAGAATAGGGAGGAAAGGGGATTAAACCGCCCTATTATAACGTGGGGGAGAGAAGAACCTTGAGGGGGGACGCTTTAGAAGTGGGGTGTGAGGGCTAGAGAGGGAAGAGAGGAAGATGGAGTTTGGTCGTAGGGTTTTTGAGTGGCTGGAAAACACAAGCGTGGGGATGCGAAGGATAGGAGCTACAACCAGGGACAAAGGGCCAACTGAGGAGAAGTGGAGGTGGAGCGAAAGACGTTGAGAAATTGCGGGAAGGGTTTTAATTTGTGGGATTCTCGGTCAGGTATGGAGAGCTACTCTGGTTTTGTTTGATTGCTTGTATTCGATAAAATTGTGTGTTTGGGGAAGGAAATTAGGGCGATGATGTTTGGTTCAGTCCATGGTATCGAAGGATATGAGAAACTAATATTATATGTTTCATTTGTGTTGCAATTGTGTGATGCATTGTTTGATTTCTGTCACAATCATGACTAAAGATACTGCCATGCTTGATGTTCGTTATGATACTGTTAAAATTTGTTGTTTGGTTCTGATGAATGAGTTTTCATTGATTGAGTATTCTGATATGAATTGGAACCATTCCTTGTCTCGGTGGTATTGGGTTTTAGTAATGCCTCGTTTGATTGTTATATTTTAGGTAGGATGCACTCGATGGGTGATTAACGATACTCTATCCAAATGCATGTGATATGAATTATAATAGTGGTTTATTTGGTATAATGTCATTTTAGCATGAAGGTTGACTTTTATAATCTGTAGTGACTGAAATGTGTTTGGATATAATTATGGTGTTGCAGTAATTCTATTTGAAACTCTAATAATTGGTGAAGTGTTTTGTATACTAAATGCGTGATATATTATAAAATAGTAGATTGACAGTTTAAAGCATGAACTACTTTGTGTTTCAAGATGTAGAGTTGAAATATTTAATTTACTTGAATCATGTATATAATGTATTGAAAATGTTAGGATTGAGTAGCTGTTGAAACTGGGTATAATAAAGTATAATTTGTGAGAATATATTGATGGAGGTATGTCTGAATATATGCTAAAGATATGTCTACCTAATTACTAGTTACATTATTAAGATGGAAATTAAGACTACTTCAAAAGCAAGAGTTGATCGGGTATAATTACTATTGTGTTGTAAATGTTTGAGTAACTGTAGGCTATGTATGTGTTTGCCTGGTGATGTTTATACAGGTTTTGATCTCTGTTTTGATTGGTATTAACAAGAGTTTAAGGTATGCAAAATCTAATGGTATAAGTTAAAGAGAGCAAAATAACTTAGGGGATTGTAATATTATATGCTTGAAATCATGCATTAAACTCTACACGTGAATTAAATGTTTAAGGTTTGTCGTTATGTGAAATGGATGCTTGGAATTTGGAAATTTGTGGGAGATATATTGAAATGGTTTTGCAGAACTGGGTTGTTTAAATATGGAATATTGTGTGTGTATAAATGCTTGAGTAAATTGAACTTAATGGTATACATTGGTTGTTTTGTGTTTAGATCTAACTAGAACATAAAGAACGAGTTAAATTAAGTTTTTTTTTTTAGTCTTGGGAATGTTTGGTTTGGTCGTTGACAATAAGAATCAAGTGGGTAAAGTTAAAAAGTGAATTTGGAATAATTAGTTATTGGTCTGAAAAGAGGTTTATGTTATTACATGTTCCGAGGTTTTGGTAAATTTCTTATGAATAGTTGGTTATTGGGGTATGTTTTATACATATGTTTTAAACGTTAGCTCACTCATACATTTGTTTGTGTTGTTCAGTGTGTGCGCAAGTGCAGTGATCATGTAATGTGTGTTATACGGAAGTACAGATAGGAATGCAGACGATTTTGATGTTATGAGATTGACGAGAAAGGGGATTTGTAACTGGGAGAGAGATTTCTTAAAGTTTTATTTAATGTATGCAAAGGATTAAAGAATTGGTTCAAACTATTTCTTTTCGTGTTATATTTTGTTGCAAAATATTTAAAGTTGTATTAAGTCTTTTGGTAACAAAATTTTTAATTTATTTTCGACTCAAGGAAATTATAAATTTTTGCTTTCTTTTCGTGACATCCAAATTTTTTTAACTTTATTTGTTGTTTGAAACGCGTTTCTCAGTTAACATTGAAGTAAAAATGTGTCAAACAGTGTAAACAATCCAAATGCTATAACAAAACGTGCTTGAAACAACAAATAATAAAAAGGACTAAAACCAGAGTTTTCTAAAGTTGAAAGACTAAATTGTAGCATAGTTTGAAAATGAACTAAAATCAAAATCGTTTCAAAGTATAGGGACTAAAAACATATTTAACCCTTAAATTTATGAATAACTGGAACTACAGTTGTACTTGCTTTGCAAAGTAATCATGGTTATAAGGTGAGTTGATTCAATTTAAAGGTGCAACAACGGGTGTCATTTAATGGATTGAATTAAATATTAAAACAGGATCCGGAACGTATATGTTTGCCACCATCATACTTTTTACTCACAAATATCAACAAAAGTTAATACCAGCTAATGCAGACTATTTTTGTTAGCATCGTATGCATCCAATGTATCTGTCATTATTTAAAGTCACCATAGAAGTCGGATAAACTTCTATAGAAATACATATAATAGAAAAAAAATACCAAAATAAAATACATTTAGTTACATCAGAAATGATTGAATGAATTTGCGACAATTGCTGTAACTTTTAATCTGAAAAAGTAAAATAAAATGACTGGATAAAGTTCTATAGAAATACATATAATAGAAAAAAAATAATGAAAAATATTAAATTTTGCCCTCACGCAGGATCGAACTACGGACCTTCAGTTTACAAGACTGACGCTCTACCACTGAGCTATAAAGGCTAGTTAATAGTTTTACTAAAAAAAATATTTTAATTACAACTGACGCTCTGCCATTGAGCTTTTATTATTAGATATAATTTTTTTAAATTGCTTTTCATTATGTGAAATAAATTTTATTTAAGCAATTTTTTATTTTGAATACAGCATTGAAGAAAATAACAAAAATTTATTTAGTTCTCAAATAAGAATGTTTCGCATATTATGATTAACTTTTCTTGAAGTCTTCAATCTAAATATTTGAATGAAACAAGAAGATGAAATATATTATCAAAATATAACTAAGATATCTCAAAAGATTATCTGGACAAAACTTCTCATCATCACAAACTTTACAAACCCCACTTTTGCATACACCTGAATTGTCTTCAAATTGCAAATAAAAAAGAAGAATGAAGAGAAATGAACTTTGCATTCTACTATTCTGGCCATTGTGTATTTGCTTTTCTTAGCATAAGGTATAGTGGAAAATAAAAAGGAATAAAAGAACTATATGGATTTAGTAATAACCTCGAGAACTCTCTACATCATATGGGAAGTGCATTTGAATTTCAAAGTTGTCGTCTTTAAATTTTCTGCTAGTTACGTCCTGCATTATAAGAAACATAAACACTCATAAGCTTATGTTTCAAAAAATCTACAAGACAGACGATCATGAGTAAATGACAAACTTGACTACACACCGAACAAACTCTCTCTGCTGACCATATACAAATGTAAATGATTGTGACAATTTAAGTCAACTTTTGGCTTCTCCCCATCATATCCACTAGTACAAAAAATAATATTTTATAACGTACAAAAAAGAGTTATGACGTACATACAAAATTATCTATGTGACCTATTATAACATACAAAACTGTGTACATCATAGTTCATTTTTGTACATCATAAAATATAATTTTTGTACTAGTGCCCTGAGGATAAAATGATGAAAAGATGTCAACTAATAACATCAATTCCCAACAGGATAAGATAACTTCCATGCGTGATAAAGCTTAGATAATACATAAAACCAAAGAAATAGAATAAAGAAGCTTTGGCAACATCACCGTCATAACAAATTATGCCTATATATTCTCCTCTTATTACCTAGTGACCTAGTGACACTCTAATGGATTCCAATGTAAAACTCCTATCTTGTTAGGATGAACCGTTGGCAAATCATGCCACATTGAGACATTTGTTAGGAGTTTTACATTGGAATCCAGTTAATGAATAAAAGGGTGAATAACACGCTAAGTGATTTCTGCACAGATGAATTGGTTTGAGAAAGCGGCTTTGACAGCGGCAGACAAAGGACTGGATTTTTGGATATCCGGAGTAGTATAGTGGCAGAAAAATTCCCAAATCGACCACTACTCTAGGTTGTGGATGTGAATATAGCAAGCACGGATTATTGAAAAAAACCATATATTTTAAAAAAATTTATAATACAAAAATGTATTTTTTTAAAAACTTTAATATTTAAAGTTCCAAAAACATCGATTAATTATATTATTCAAAAATCACAACTAAATAATTTCAAATTACATTATTTCAAAAGTTTATACTATGAATTTTTAAAGAAACTTAATTTGATTCTTGCTCCTCTCACAGTTACACACACTCTCATCACCGAAATCGAAAGATTTCAAGCTCCGGAAGACTGCCAAAATATTTAAAAAAAAATTAAAAGGTTTCTCAAAAGCGCAGGATAAACCCCTATTTTTGTAGTGGAAATATGCGACTACATGAATATTATACAATCTTGAAAATTTGGAAAAGTATACAATCACATACATCCAGCAACCTTGAAAATTATTTACAATCTTGAAAAGTGTTTCTTCACTCAACTGGTTGCGGTGCTTCACTCAGCATTATTGATTTCGTTGTCGCCACGGCCACGACCCCAATGGCCACGGCCGCGACCCCTTGCACGACAGTTGCACATTTGTCGGGCGACCTGCATACACAAAAATAGTAGAAGATCGAGAGCTGATTTCACAAAGCTCCCTTCCTCCTCGAACCTTCTGGCTTCGATGAGTTCCACAAAGATTTCACTATAGTTCAGGATATGATTCAAGTGAATATTTTAACGTGCTTCCATTGAAAAAAGGAAATTTTAAATGCCTTCTTTGAACCGAGATCCGTCTGTTTCATACAGAGAGGATAAATGGCAAATCTATTAGTCTACGTACAACTAAGAGTAGTTATTTATAATAATGGATGGCTTAAAAACTATTATAAAACTATATTTTTCTATTAATATTTAATTTTTTTTATGATTTTTGAATATTATTTTATAAAATATTTAAAAATCAAAAGTTCTCATATAACAAAATAAGTAAGAAATTAATAAATAGGAAAAATCATCTGATTAAACCATTAAAAAATAATAAACGAATAAATACTTAGTAAAAATTAATTGGCATAATAGTAGTAAAGTGACGAGGAGTTGGATTCTACACCCGTTGAAATGAAACTTGATTTTATTTTTATTTATTGTCCTTATTTATTTTCCATTTAGATTTAAACCATTTAGTTGTCTCTATTTTTGGGAGGTTTTCCCATTTTGATCCTGTCTTATTAGAATCCCCAATTGAGTTTCTATAAGTGCTAATTTCAATCAATTAAACCCCTGCTGTTAAATTTAGGTAACGGGGTTAACTCTTTTGCACAGCTGAAAGAATGACCTGTTAATTTCTGTAAACGTGGCCTATTTAGAGTAGCACTTATGGGAATCAATTCATGCAACGTTTCAACTCTAACTATATAGAATGTACATAAACAGCGTACAATATATAGAATGTACATAACCAGCGTACATGTACATAACCAGCGTACAATATATAGAATGTACATAATCAGCG
Organism: Vigna radiata var. radiata; assembly: GCF_000741045.1. Classification (NCBI taxonomy): domain Eukaryota; kingdom Viridiplantae; phylum Streptophyta; class Magnoliopsida; order Fabales; family Fabaceae; genus Vigna; species Vigna radiata. Next base: position 1,907,101 of record NC_028361.1, on the reverse strand, counting down.
TACAATAATTAACGTACAATAATTAAGGAAAGAATATATGAATTAGACTTAATACCTCTTTTGGTCTCTCTTTAGGGAGTGAATGTTCAAGTGCGTCCTACCTTTTTTGAAAAGTTCAATATTGTCCCAATTTGTGGAAAAAAGTGTACAATCAAGTTAAATACTTAACGATTTAGTTGACAGCGTGGAAAAGTTTAAAAAAGAAACCCATGTGCATACAAAGAAAACAACTCTTTTTCAGTTCTGGACACCTCTAGTTTTCTATTGTTCTAAAGTTTTGTTGTAGAATAATAAGACGTAGTCTCTCCAAAATTCTTCATAATCTTGCACAGAATGTCGAATCTAAACTCGTGCATTTCCAATTTTTTTTGTAAGTCAATAGCTATGGGAGAGGCTCAACCCGTGCGCCATCCCTTCATCTGCCAATGAAAATACTTCATAAAATCTTTAAGATCGGCCTCACCAGCTGAGGATGAAACAGTATTCTTTAATTGAAAGATTTTGGAAATGTCGGATTTTGTTCTTTCACCCTCTCGCACAGTGTACGGTAAAGTGAGGAGTCTATTTTTATAGTACTTTCCACATGCGGTGGTTCGAGTACAGGTACTCCAGGATCAGATATCGCCATCTTCGGGCCAATTCATCGGAGCATAAGGGTGTCCTTCTCCAGATTATTTCTGTAAGAAAAATAAAAATAATGAAGAAAATTTAAATAAATAATGAAAAACTACATGAGAAAACAAAGAGGTATAAAGAAGAGAAAATATTCTTTACTTGGTTTCGAGCGCGAAACAGAGAAACATGTTAAACAATTTACAGGAAATAAAATACGATACTTTCATTCATACCTTTTTCATTAATGACGTATGTGAAAATAGGAAACAACTTTAAAAACAGAAAAACAACTTTCAACTTATTCTTAACTCTGTACAACAATAATTTAAATCTAAATTATATCTTGGCTTAATACCTCTTTTGGTCCCTCTTTAGAGGATAAATGTCAAGTACTCTTATCTTTTTAAAAAGTTCAATGTTGTCCCAACTTGTGAAAAAAGTGTACAATCGTGAACTAATGAATGAAGAGAAAGAAGTTTGACGAATACCGAAAATAGATAATTATGAAAAGAAGCACATGACGCGCAACGAAATCGAAGACAGTAAGAAAGAAGAAACTGAGACGTAGACGATAGGAGATGAACTGTATTTAAAGGTTACCCATGAAACTGCTTCACTCTTGGCGCGTAATCTTTTTCCACCTGGCGCGGCCCAGCCCACATGAGTATTGGGCCTGAAACTTAAAATATGCATGTTGTAAAAGGTTACCCATCTTTTTTATTTTCAATTTATAATTTGAAATGTATAGAATTTGGTTTGCTATAGAAGAAATTTTGGTAGTGGAGTTAATAGAAAGCAAAGAAAAAAGAAATGCGTGCAAATTGCACTGAGACATCAGGAACCTGCATGCGAAGACCTTGGAAATTGACTCGAATATTCTCATTGCTTTTACCTATAACGTAGGCAAATTGAATTTGATTATGTACAATTAATTTCATACTAAACAAAAACACCCACAAAAGCTATTGTCAAAAAGAGCTTACCTTGCATTTGTGGAAGTGCCCCTTTCTACCATTCCCATTATTCATTCCCAAAATGTCAAACCTTCCATCAAAATTAATATTAAGATTAGTTGTAATTAGATTCAGGAGTTTTTAAGTTTCTATATATTTCATTAAGTTTTTAAGTAGTATATACACGTATTTTTCATTTTTTTAAAAATATCTTTATTATTCTCTCTTATAATATTTTACTGTGGGAATTATATATCTAATTTACTTCAATAAAAATAGGACTAAATAAATCCGTCTTCTTGGTGCCATTAGGAATATTATTTCACTCGTCTCGAAGTGACACGGTAATCTTTTTATTATTCAATTTAATAATTACCCCATCTATGCTATTTTCTATTTAAAAGCATCTTTAATATAAGACAACAAGAATTCAAATTAACTCAAAACCATAAGCTATTTTTATCCAAAATGTCCGTTATATAACGTTTCATGTCAATTACATTTTTACAAAATTTATATTTATTAACTAAAGTTTTAGTACATATTTTCCAGATAAATTAATTAACCGTTATTACACAGGTATACTTCTCTTGAATTGATTACTTCGAGCTATTTTTTTTTTTATTTAATTATTAAAATGTACAAAAAGATGCCAAAAGAGGGCTATGAAAATGGATATCATCCAAAAAGATCAGAAGCATCTCATTGTACTGACACCTCATAATTTAACAGGAGAATCTGTAAAAGCAGTCATGTCCTGGTATCTTGTTTATTTTTATTTGTATATACAATACTTTTATATTTCATAAATTGAACAATTATATTTAACATAAAAAATATACTTTTATTAAATACAAATATTGGTAATATGATATTTAGAATGCTTGTTATAAATTAAATAAAAACTATACACTTAAGGTAAAAGAAATTTAAACATAAAAATAAAGATCTTTTACCACATGATTGTTTTGTATTTAAATTAAAAAAAGTTAACTTTGTGAGGATATATTAGATTATTACCAATGAAGTTCCATTACAGACCAACAGGGTTGAAAAATAAATTTAATATTAAGAAACTGGAGGCCCGTGTTTTTTTTTTATATTTAATGTTGTTATGTTAAATATAATGATTATGGGTAATGATTTGACAGCATAAAGATAAACTACTGAATAACCGTCCTTTATCCTTGGAATTTAATTGACCAGTATCTGATTGGAAAAGAGAAGTCCCACTTCACAAAATTCTAATAATGCACCAAAACACACTATATTTGCCACTTCAATACAAAACGAATCATTACTTCAATTCAAGTGCATGTTTCTTTTTCGCGCCCCCTAATTACATATTTTAATTTTTAAAGGTGATTCACAATTAAAATAATTACGTTAATTTATATTTAAAGTTTGAGCACGAATATTAATTTTCCATAAAATTATAAGAATTAAAAAGATATTTCATCCTTTCTATTGTTATCGTTTTTGTTTAAGATGAGCATAGGAGAAAGAATAGAAAGTGTGTACATATTTTCTAACCATACATTTATTTAATATGATACATGGTTATATACAATGAACAAATGGAAAACAAGAATAGAATTAAGCAACAAAAACAACCTATAACTGCCCAACTTACATTTGACTTCCATACCATATCTTATGCTGCAAATATACTTAGACTTTTATTATTTAAGATGAATGGAAAAGCCTTTTGTAATCTTTCCTTTGCCTACAAAAGGCTGTTTTGTTTCGTTCTAAGTGGTATCGTAGAAAGGGTCTTCCAAAAAGACGCTTCTGTCAAGACTCCAAAGACACATAGATACAGAAACTGAAATTCTGCACATTCTTCTGCTTCCATCTAACCGATGACCTCCTCGTTTAATCCTTCGATGAACTCAACCTGTATAAAAATATATCTCAGACATGAACTTTAACTTATTAGCAACAACACAATGTGTTATTGATTGAGATTTAAGAAGAGCAATCAAATGTTAATGAATAGTATTTACCCAGAATTCGTCTTCGTATTCTTCTGTTGTCGAAGTTGAAGAAAGTGGTTTCGGAATCTCGCTGATTTCGTCGTTGCGAGCGAATCTGCCACGTATGCGGGTTCGATTGTCGGCTAGCGTCTTTCGGCATGCATACTGGTTTTGGTTGGTACCACAATAAAAAACAACACACTCAGACCCTCTTCTTTTTCAATTCTATTCTTTATCATTTTCTTCTCTTAATCATGCATTCGTATATATTTCCCTCTAAATTCCTCCGTATCTTTCATAAACTAATGCACCATTCTCATTCTTGTCTTTCAATTATTGGCACTAATCGAATAGTCAAAATGAAAATTAAAAAAGCAAAATCATATTTATCGTCAAACAAACACTACTGTCTTCTGTACCTTGATAATCTTGTTGAACTTCCTCTGGCTTCTCTTCGCTCTGTATTTAGAGATTTTTTCTTTTCTTTCTTCGGCACTGTAACGCCCCACTTTGAAGTATGCTTCCTCCAACAAGGGGCTCTCCACTTGAGACATATCCGTTGCTTTCATGTTCTGAACAGAAACTAAAACGAAGTTTAATTAATAATAAAAATAAAATAAATAGTTTCTATTTGCTGTCTTGGTAATTAACCTTCGAAAGACAATCATGACGATATTAATTACAAACGATGATAAGTACTACATTAAAGATAAAGTTAATAAATTTAAGAAGTGGGTTTGTTACTGAACCTGTAAATCTCCAGTACTACACACCCTCCTCATTTGTCCCGTGAAGAAACTGTTTTCAGGGGAAATCAGAGCATGCAATTGAAAATTTGGGGAGTCCATGAGAGTGTCGGGGTGAGGTTCAAAGGGGAAACCTGGCTTCACCCCGAAAGAGTTACAGCTGAAGCTCCTCTGCATTACCTTTGATGCACTATCAGAAGAAGCATGAAAAGTTTGAGAAAGAAAGTGCTGATTGCAGGAGTAATCCATACCCATTTGGCACTCCTCACCTGTCACTTCGGAGCCATGCAAAGCAGAGAAATTTCTAAACTCAGACTTCATATTTGAGCCATTTGATACATGCTGCGCCAGGTTAGCATGACAGAGGCTCTGGTTTTGCTGAGGAGAATAAGAGAAGAAAGAAGGGTGAAGAGAGTTGGTAAAATTCCCTTTAGCCACATCATGAACCGGAGAGGCAGTGAGGAAAGGGAAGGAATAAGGATCAGAGAAAAACATGAGATTTCCATCTGCATCGTAGGAGACCATGTTGTCTGTGTCTGAATGTCTGGGGAAAGGAATGTCAAAAGTATAAAGATCAGAAGACATTGAAATTAACAGTATTCTACCCTGAATCCTCTACAACTGAAGGAAAGTTCTAGGTTTCTTGACTCAATGAAAAAATGAAAGTGACGAAGTTTTTGTGTTTGTTTATGAGAAGCCGCAAAGCTCTGACTTATTTAATGGAGGGCCTGCACTGCAGCAACAACACAATTCCAAATTCATTACTAACTCTTCTCTCTCTCTCTCTCTCATGGCATGACACAGAGAGAGACAACGAAATGCTTCTCCTTGTTCGTTCCATATAAAAATATGATTTTCTTAATATAATTGGATGGCTCTATTTTCTTAAAATCAAACATGAAACTTGAATAAAATCTATTTAACTTAAAATTAATAGAAGGTCCAAACCAACATGGTTTTCGCTCTTTATTTTTTTTATTCAGATCCAATGAACAGACAAACCTAGAAAACAGATTGTTTATTCCACTCATTGTTGGAGAATCTAAATAGAAATGATGATTGAGTAAGAAAAACATTTGATAATACGCAGTAAAAAATGGTCAATATTATTTAAACTATTTTTTATAGCAGAAGCAGTCATATCCAATCATTGATATACGACTTAAACGCACTGTTAACAGAACCTTAAACTTAATTAGCCACAAAAATACTTAGTGGACGGGCCCAACCCAACTACCCAACTTAGAGTTTTTAATTCTTATGGTGAACTTATGTGCTTAAATCCTTTTATTTTTTTTATCCAAATATTTTTCAATGAACCTTAAGCGGCGCTTCCTTTTTTCTCGTTTTCACATTTTTCTATTTAAAATTTTTTAAATGGAAAACATCATAGTATTACGTATATTAATTTTTTTAATGATTTAAAACATCATAGTATTTACTTTCAGGAAATTTTGGTGTTAAATAAAATTAAAAAAAAAATGTATTGTATACGGTAATCTTTAAAAAACCTGGTTAAAATTATTTTCTTCGTAAAAGTTGTGTGTTTTCTTTTGTACTAAATCTTACTCTTTGGGTTTTCTTCTATTACGACAGGTATAAGGAGTCAACTTACGTACGAGTCAAGAACGAGCCAATTGGTGATCACTTCGAAGCTTAAAACAAAATAATGGTAGCATTGTTTTTAACGTTGAAACTTCTTACGAAGACTTGTTCTCAGTTGTGTTGTGCTGTGTTGGGTCTTCGTTTCCTTATTTATTATGGTTGGATAGGCTAGGTTGATGATCGGTGAGGTGAGGTGAAGCAGAGGAAGGAAATGGCATCGCAGCAGCATATCGAGAAGATGCAGCTTCGCCAGAACTTCCGCAATTTCTGGCACACTGATCTATTCACGACCATTCAAGCTGACACTCCGTGTAAGTTCTATCTTCCACCCACATATTCACAAACACATCATATGCTCTCCTCACGTATTCTTTCTCCATATTTGCAGATTGTTGCTTTGCTCTCTGGTGGTAAGTCTTCTCTTCCAAATGCTTCCAATTTTTCAGTCATGGGTCAACGTTGACTTGTGTTCATACATCCTCATCATCAAATTTCCGCTCTCTTTTTTGGATCCTATTTTGCTCCAGTTCCTTGCCAGTTGAATCACAATTATAGTTCTTTCTTGATGTATCTATTTCGTGGTAATCTAATTTGCATTTGTCCAATTATAGTGCACCGTGTGTATCATATCTGCTGCGTAAACGAGCTCTTTATGATGATATGTCAAGGTAATAATTCATTCAGTTTAAGCCTCCCTAACTTTTCAATCTGGATTATGTGGTTTTATGGTTTTGTTTTGCTTGCTTGCTTCAGATACACATGTTGTGCTGGTTACATGCCCTGCAGCGGTCGCTGTGGAGAAAGCAAATTTCCTGAACTCTGCCTCGCTGCGGAGGTATATACCATTCTTCAACATCTCTTGCTTCCTTTTGAAAAACTACATCTGAATTAATAGGCATCCGAATGAATAATGATTTTTCTGTTATCAGAAATCTGATTGATGAATTAATAATGCCTTCCTTTTCTATTGCTATGCCAATTAAGGTCAATCTCCTTTTGTTTTTCGACTTCCTTGACTTTGTAGCTCATTTATATATTACCTTTCTTATTATTGGGTTGTTTGGTTTCTAAGTCACTCTACATGTATTTTCTGTGTTGATTTACCAGGCCTTTTTCTGCTACATTTTACATGTATTACCTCATTCACTTTTCAGGTTGTATGCTGTTTTGCAAATTCAGTGGCTTCAACTCGGTTTCTGTTACAAGATGAATTTAACATTCAAACCACGCAATGTGATAATTGCATCATTGTATAATCTCTCTGCTTCTCTTTCACACACGCTAAAATATACTACCCACTGTGTCTCATTTATGATATTCTGTTATCTGATTTAGTAATTCATTCAGGGTTTCATGTTTTGCCTTCAACAACTAGCCTGCATATTTTCTATCATTGCTTGTATTGTGGGAAATAGTGAACTTCGAGAGGCTTCCCAACTACTATCCTGCTTAGCTGACTTTGTCTACTGCACGTAAGACTTCTCTATATGCAGCCTCTCTCTCCTCTTTGATTGTGCAGTTTATGGTGAAATTTATTGCTAATTTATGCGTATCTTTTGGAATCTTGTAGGGTGTGTGCTTGCATGCAGGTAAAATTGACATCTATAACTCAGAAATTGTAAATAATTTAGTTGTAAGTGTTTAGAGATTATACCATAAATGGAATTTACTTGCAGACTCAGCATAAGATTGAAATGGACAAGCGAGATGGAAAATTTGGACCCCAACCAGTAATGGGCGTTCCGAATGCTCAACAAATGTCACGTTTTGATCAGGCAGTTCCTCCTTTTGTTGGGTATGGACAAGCCTATGGTTATTCACATGCCTAAGAACGCTTCCTCCTTCTCCTTAAAGACAGCTATATGGTTGGGTTGCATTTCCATCAACTTCTCATTCATGTCAACACCATACTTATGCATGATTTTGGTCAAATTAGTACCGTTAATTTATCTGGTTGTATTTCCCTTACACAAAACGATGGTATTATACTGTCTTCTGTGTATTGCGTTTTGCGATGCTGTCATATAATTTTGAGTAAATCCTCGTTTAATTTCTGAATTTTTAAAAGGAAAAATGATATTTTAACACTATTTTTTAACATTATTTTGACACTGCACACGTGTCAAAATGTGATTGGACGATTTTAAATTAAAAAAGTTGAGACAGGGTATGTTTGGAAGAAAAAAACTAAAATTTGTTTTTTTAATTTAAAATCGTCCAATCACATTTTGACACGTGTGCAGTGTCAAAATAATGTCAAAAAATAGTGCTAAAATTTTATTTTCCTTTTTAAAACGTTGTCATTGCCTTATCTTATTATGTTAGTCTTGAAAGTATTATGACTACTGTTATTTTATTATAAGATTGATTTAGACCCAAAATTTTATTTTTTAATGTGTTATTATAGTCACAGTCGTTAATTATACCATTTATAATAAATGTTTAATATCAAATTCAAAAACTTTAGAAAGTACAAACATAAATATAAAGTCTTCTTGTCGCATAAAAATAAATAAGTCATGCAATTCACATACACGTAAAATTATTTTTTCAAAGATTTTATAGAAAGTCATTTTAAATTCGCTTGTATATCGCTTACTAATTGCTCATTAATACTTATTAACAGTATTTGACACCTAAAGTTTTCATATTCATATAATATTATTCTTAATTATTTTTCTTTTTCTTTTTTTATAAATATAAAAAATATTTTTTATAACAATTTTATCTTTAAATGATTGTGAAATAGTGTCAAACAACATTTTTCCTTTCCGATAACATCTCGTTATTTTTTTCTTGTTTTAGACGGTTTTACTTGTTAATCTTGCTAATAGATACTTCAAAATGATGGTTTTATTGTTATTAGAACAATTTCTTAACATATAAATTATAGAAAAAAAATAACTACTACATAGTTTGTGTGCTTTTAATAATTTATTAAATATTTTTATTTCATTGATGTGTCCTAGAGACACTGATCAGTATTTTTATTTTTATTTTTTGTTACTTTTATGCGGATATAGGTAAGGAGATATTTCAGCTGAGCATATTTTTTTTATTTTTGGAGATAATGAAATGCCTTATTACTATCTTGACAAAGTTTCTAAAAGGCTTTCTTTGATAAATAACTGTTTTTTTTTTCTTTTATAGTTGGTCCATTCGTTTTTTATGGATCCCAGTAGAGGATCAGCCCGGTAATGCAAGATCAAATATTTGATTTATTTGTTTATTCCTTTTAGCCATAATTCATAATTTTACGTAATCAAATTATTATATAAATTTCAAAAAAATTATATTTAACCAACACATTTTATTAAAAAATTTAAATTCTTTTACAAAATAAACTATCTTCTAAAAAAAATTCATCCTGTAAATGTTTTCTCAAAAACTTATTATTGATAACTATAGAAACACGTCTTGGAATAACTTAAGTCACTGTTTACAATTATAGATGCTGTTTATTTTTATTTTATTTTACAGTTGACTGAGTAATGAATGAGAAACTCAAAATTTAACCTATCATTCTTCAAACAAGCAAAATAGATGTTACTTTTGGATAGAAAAAAACACGAATTACAAATCTAAAAAAAAGTACAAATTAATCAAACATTGAAAATAGGGAAAAGGATCTATCGTTGCAATGACAGTAAAAAACGACCATGTCGTCTTTTATGTAATATGGTATGTTTATGTTCAAAATTAATGATGTGTTGGAGTCGAAAAAGGTACAAGCTTTGTCTGATTTCCATGGAGGTAAAACCGATAAAGGAGCAGACGACTAGCAGTGCGATACTGTTCTTGTACGCAATACATCAAAATCGGAATTCGTTAGCAATAAAAGATCGCAAATCTAAGCACTGGGTTGGTTGGTGGTGGTAAATGCTACTAAAATAATTAAAAGGGATATATCTAATTAACAACAGTAATGAGCTTTTGATTTTGTTTGAAGTTGCGTATATAATATATACAAGAGAAAGATGGCGAAGAAGTGGGTTAACATCCTTAAATGTTGGAAAAAGAAAAAGGAACAGTGACGGTTTCATTCATCGTTGTAATAGAATTGAGGGATCCCTGAAGCAGCCCACAGTCTATCATTGAAGGCAGCTTGCATATGGTGGGGTATGAAGGGCGTCCGACAGAGGGGACACGTTCTCTGATCGTACCCCATCCAACGGTCCAGACAACCTCTGTGGAATATGTGGCGGCAGTTCGTCAGCCGTCTGATCTCGTCCTCTCCCTCGAACTCGTACAGACACACAGCGCAACTCTCCGCCGCCTCCACCTCCGCCCTCGCCATCTCCGAGAACTTGACCACCGGCAGGATTTCCCGGATCAGCACGGCCGACACGGACTGCAATTCCGGCAGCCTCTCGGGCCACGCAATGTCGGGTTCGAAGAAATCGTGGAAGCCCATGTAGCACAAGAGGATGGTGAGGAGTTTTCTGATGAGGCCCAATAGGGATAGCAGATGAAGAAGCAGCTTGGGTAGCACCCAGTCTGTGTAGCCGACTGGAAATCCCATGTTTTTGAGTGACAGACAGAAGTCTCTGGAGATGAAAATATTGGTGTGAGGAAGAAGTAAGAGGTGACAGTTTGGTTTTGATGGAGGCGTTAAATAGATGGGGGTGAGATTTTGATGTTGAAATACCTAAATTGGGCTTTGGTTTTGTTGAAAATGGCAGGCATGGAGCATGAAGCATGGAGGATGAAATGAAATGGGACAATATTTTGATCATAAAGTAATGACCCCAAAAGCATGTACAGTACTGTGCTTTATGCTACCTTTAACTGCTGTCTTATTCGTTGGTTTCTCCTGTTATTTTAATCCCTCCTTCTCTCTCTTCCTTCAACCATTGTTCTACTAAATACAGGCAACCAAATATTCTTATCGATTCTCTGCACCCAACTCCCTCCATTTCACGTTCTCCTGCTCCTCCCCCACTTCCAATCAAAATACTCGTACCAATTTAAATCAGATCGATGAAATCAACAAATTATGCTGTGGATAAGTTTTAAAACCAGTCATATCCTGGTGTCAGCACTTGTAATTACTTATGAAACAACTGTGTTAGCTCATGAATTGACGTCTCATTAAATATCTCAGAGAATATCATCTCCTCAAAAGGTATCATTTTGTATTAACAAGTCCAGCTTAAATAAAATATAGGCAGACGAGTGAAAATTCAATCGTGATGAATGGACCAGAGCAGTAAAAGAATCACAGCTGCCACAATTTCAATAACAAACGTTGTTCATGATGACAACAAGATTTTCTCCTAAAACCTTGGAACGATGCCTTCTGTCTATAATTATTTTTTTTTTTGGAATACATTACTCTGTAATCTCAACCAGTCAACTTTGGTCATTTGCATTGGGGAGTGTATAACTAATGGCTCAAAACCCCACTGATTGAATTGGGCAATACGTTGGAGCATTAATTTTTTGAGCAGAAAATTTCAAAAAGGTTCTTCTGTGGAAAACAACGACTTGGATGCTATATAGTTACACTTGAAATATCTTCTTGCGCACATTAATTTTGGTGTCAGAGTATGAGAGGACATGGAAGTTGTAATTAATTTCCAGATAAGATCATTAAACCTTCTGAGTGTTTGACTATCGAGAAGAAAATGGAGAATGGTGGCGATGAGTTGAAGCAAGTGAAGAATGGTAAAGGCGTAACAACATGCTTCTCTCTCTCTTTCAAAAAGATTATTATGCCTCCCTTTCTCTTTTTATTCAATCATTTACCATTTTTTCGTGTTGTTAGCAAAAAGGAAAGAACTCTGTCTTCAATCACTTTATCCTTTTCTTTAACTCGTAGTTGTAGCATCTTAAATATCATAATGTGAATTTGGACTTTGGCTTTTCTGGATAACCACACGTAGTGTACAACATCTAAGAAGATTACTTTATTCAAACCCTTTGTTCAAAGAAAATTCTAGTTACACAATTATTGTATCAGTCTCTAAAACTAAAAAAGTCTAAGCATACTTATAAAACTATGATTTATCAATTGCATTAGAAAAAGTCTTTTTAACAACTTTTCTTTTGACAATTTTTTTACAACGTATACGTGATAGTTTGTGATTGGTCCATTTTAAATATTTTTTTAGAATAAATTTTAAAGCAGACCAATAGAATTGTAACACGTATCCTGTTATCAAAAAGTTGTTAAAAATGAGTTGTTAGAATATCTTTCTCTTAACAATAATATATGCAATAGAAGACTAAAATAATAGAAATTGAAGAGCAATATAAAAGTAGGCTACCCCTATAGTAGTAATAAATGATAGGTTGCATAAGGGTCCATGCTTAGGCTTATTTCTGTATGCGTTTAAAGCATGTTTCAGAATTGCAAGTAGCGTTAAATTTTAGGTACAAATAGATTGATGGGAAGTTCACTTAGCAGCAAAACCCGTGAACTCATGAATATTACCTTTTTGCCACAACAAGATTATTGTCCGGCTTCATGAGTTATAGCGAAATGCAAATAATTTAAATTAAATAGTGTTCGAGAGATCTTAACTGAAAAACATAGATGATATAATTATTTTTGAGAAAAACTAGAAAAAGTGTTTGATTGGTAACATAATGTAGGGGAGAGATATATATGATTGAGGGAGATGGGCACATGAAGGAGGCAGAATGGGCTGGAAGCAATGGAGGAGAAGAATAGAAGAGAAGAGAAAAGAAGAGAAAGAGAAGAAGAATTTGTTTTGTTGAGTTTGGTTTGGTTTAGGTTAGGGCAGCAGTGAGTGAGGAGCACCAGAGAGACAGAGAGACAGGCAATGGCATGAGCAACGCCAAACACTCCCTATTCCTAATCTCCTCTGACATCTTGTCTGATGCATCCAAGACACTCTTGGTCCCCATTCATTGTTCCTCAATGCTAAAAATAAATTAATCACACTCTTACTTTCACTAACACTTCTCTCATTCTTTCTTCTCACTCTAAAATAAAAGGTCTTAAACAACTAAATTAATTAAATTGTATTAGAAACTTAGGGTGGCATATGGCAGTGCAGTAGGCATATGATGAGTTTGCAGGAAGAGCAAAAGTAGCAGACTTTAATAGTTAATTTCCCACTAATTACGTTGGTACAAATTTATTAATCTGATTCTGACTTACCTGTGATTAATGGCATTGTTAAGTTATTGGTGCCAAAACCTTGAGTTTAGTTTCAGAAGTTGTCTGCCACTATAGTTAAAGTAAGAAATTGGAAGCAAAATTCCACACTAACATCTTTCTGTGCCTCTTCACTTGAGTCATCACAATTCAAAAAATGAAGGCTTAGGAGACAATTAACAACAACTTACACAACTTGGTAATGAGCAGTCACTCTTTCTTTATGAAAAATATTCTTTGATACATTTAAATATTTTACATTCATTTGAGATTATTTTTACTTATTTTTTATTTTTTTTTTATAAAAATATAAAACTTTATATTTTTTAGATCATTTTACTTTTATATTCTGTGTCAAATAAATATAAAAATGTGTCATGATATTATTAAACTTTTTTCCCTCGCTCTTAATTTGACATGTGCGACCACGTTTGATGATTGCTTAGGAGCACAGAGAATGCTTCGATTTTGAAACAAAAACCAAATAGACTCAGCAAGCTGCTGTGCTGTGAATGCAGGAAAGGACCACGTATATACATGCACTTTCTCCCTTCTACCTATCATTTCTCCTCTCTTTCTTTTATAATATATATTTCAAACATAATTATTATTTTTGTCTCTTTTTGATTACACTTGTATATATAATATGTTCTTTTCTCTTGTTAATAAGTTGATCGTAAGATTAATCCTTTGGTCAATAAAATAGGTGATTTTTTTTAATAAAATACGTTATTTTTTCGGTTAATAAAATAGATCACTTTTTTGGTTAAGATAATTGCCAATTTATATATAAAATATGATCTTCCATTAATTGTAATATGTCTATATATAAAAAAAAAACAACAATCAAATAAAAACGGTTTAAGACAAACAATCATTTTGATTAATTATCTTAGATCATAATAGGTAGACTATAATAAAAAATTCATTACAAAAACTATAAATTGAGATACAAGATTAGATGGTAGGTTCTTCGTTAATTGTATTTATTATCTTTGCTTTTGAAATTAAATTATAATTTTGATATTAAAGAACATTTGACATATACTCCCGCGTGTTGAGAAATAAGAATTAAAAGAGTCAATCAACTCCATATACCAAAACAACACTCTTTAACTTTGTCATATCCATTTAAAAGAGTTAGTAAAAGTTAAAAAATAATTGATGAATTAGACATCTCAAAATTATATTTACAAATATTTAACAAAAAATATTATTATTTAATATTTAAATTTTTTTAATCATGTTAACACAAGTATTCAAATTCTTCATAAGTTTAATAAATAACTAATTTTAGTAATAATTCTTAAGTCAACTCTTAACTTTAATAATAATTTTGTAGGACTTTTTTCTTCTAGTTAAAATTTTGGTGAACATGAACTTAAGAACCAACCATGAGGAGATTAGAGAATACATATTTAGAAGAAGAAATTTTTTTATACGACATTATATAGGACCTAGTTACATGTAGCACATTAAGATAAGATTGAATAATTAAAAGGTTGAGTGGAGAAGGGTGGTGTGAGATGATAGAGTGAAAAAACAAGTACCTAACCTAAAAGTCCTTTCTATAGATTTTAGCTATATATGGTACTGTCTATAAAAATAAAGGTTATATATATATATATATATATATATATATATATATATATATATATATATATATATATATATATATATATATATATAT
>NC_028361.1:1831408-1892385 GCF_000741045.1 Vigna radiata var. radiata | reverse complement strand
ATATATATATATATATATATATATAATTTCTTTTAACAATACTTCTTAAATAATTTTTTGACAAGACAGTTTGTGATTGGTCTATTTTAAATATTATTTTAAACATAAATTCAAATAGAGCAATAAAATAATGACACGTATCCTTTTGTCAAAAAATTATTAAAATATCATGATCTTATATATATATATATATATATATATATATATATATATATATATATATATATATATATATATATATATTCTACTCATCACTTTCATCTATATGAGCTCGGACCATTACAATATACCAAAGGTTAAAACCATTTAGGCGTCTCTATTTTCGTAAGGTATTTTCAATTGGGTCCCTTTCTTTTAAAACTTCCCAATTGAGTCCTTATAAGTGCTAATTTCAAACAAATTAGCCCCTGCCATTAAAAATAGTTAACGGTGTTAAAACTTTGTAGAGGTGGGTAAATGACATGGTGAGTTTTTGTCACATCACTCATTTTCAGAGTCATCTTTTCCAACTGCACAAACCTAATTTTCTAATACCCTAGCTACAGTGAGCGAAGCCATCAATCTCACCGTCACCACCTTGCTCCGCCGCAACCGTGAAGCCACCGTGAGAACGCCGGTAGCGCCTTCGCTGCACTGCACCACCCCTAACCTGCATAGAATCAAAAACCAAAACATGCAACTATGGTGTCCTCATTACCGTCTGGTTGTGTTTCCATGGATTCCTACCTAACACGCAACTCTGCATCACATTTCCAGATATTTATCAACTAGGATTTTAAGGGTTGCAGTAGTGAGGAAGGAAACAATTGAATTGACACTAAAGAACAAACCTACAACCGAATCCCTGTGCCCTAGGAGCAAAAAGGGTTTTTTCTTACCACCACTATTCAATTTCTTCAAGCACAAGATTCTCGCGGTTAAATCCTTGGACCCGACGATGAGGTACTTGAAGTCCGGGCTCCAATCGAGGGTGGTTACTTTCGCGTCGAACTCGGCGAAGGTGCGTACAAGCTCGAAGGGGAAGTACTCGCGACGGAAGACCGGTGAGCGCCAGATCTGGACAAGCTTTCCGATGGCAACGACGATGAGAGCCCCGTCAGGGCTGAATTCTACGGCGACCACACGGTCCTTGAAGGAGATGCGGTGGAGGAGTTGACTCTGTTCTTTCTTCCCCCACTCTCCTCACTTCACTTTTTATTTCCCAATTCCCAATCTATCTACCCTTCAAGTTTTCTTTCTTCCCTTTTTTTGTTTGGCTATTTTCACTTACTTAATGTGATCTGGTACTTTTCCCCCTTTCTGTCTTTATTTATGGGTCTTCTGGATTACCCGGTTTTAAGGGATGTTGGGTTGTAAAGTTGTGATCTTTAGGTTTTTCTGGGGAATTTGCCATCTGGGTTAGTGGGAGGGTAGGAGGAGGTGGTATTTGGAATTGATGATATTTGGGTTTGGTTGTCTAGGAACTGGTAGATATGGGTTTGGGTGCTGAGAATGGTAAGGTGGTGGAGCCTATTGATCTTCTTTTAGTATAATATGAAGGAGATTGGAGAGGGAAGACACAAACTAATTTGCAAGTAAGAGATGATAGAATAAAGTTAATCACTCCTAAAACGCCACATATTACTTAGTTTCCTGCCACGTTCAACCTGAAAGTTAAACATTGAACACTCATCTATCTATCTCTGCACAATTTTAACACCGTTAACGATTTTTAACTGCAGAGGTTAATTTGTTTGAAATTAGCATTTATAAGGACTCAATTGGAAAGTTTTAAAAGAAGGAGACCTAATTGGAAATACCTTAAGAAAATTGGAACGCCTAAATGATTTTAACCTATACCAAATTCAAATACTTAATCATCCAACCACTTCTGACAATGACGCGCCTCCACTCCATCCATGGGATCCCAAAGTAGAAACAACTCTCATTCATTGCTATTGCTACAAATACTCCTTCTAATTTAATATTTCTTATCATTTTTTTTTCTTAAGTACAAACATGTCTCTACATCATCACTTTACCTATGTCAAGCTTTAAAATTAGGAAAATATGATTTCACCACCTTTTTCATTTTCAAATCAATTCATAATCTATTTTACAACAATATAATAATATTTAAATTAATCAATGATATTTTAACAAATATTTATATAAAACAAGAAATACAACCCAACCTTGTATAAAAGAAAAAAATATTTTGGCAAGAATTTTTTTTTATAATATTCGTATTTTTTTTTACTAATCATAATTTATTTATTATTGTGTGGACGTATTATAAATTCAATAAAAAAATAATATTTGTGTTTAATCATAATATTGTAAAAAAAATTATATTAATATGTCACTGTTCTTGTATAAAGTATACTAAATCTATATATGTTGGAAGCTTTATTTCGAAAACAAGTTTATGGTAAAGTTTATGATATAATTATTTTTTTCAACTAAGCAGAATAATTAATGTATGCACGTTTTTATTGTGGATGGGAACCCATGAAATTTAAAAAGTGGAATCTTTTCACGGAGCTAGTTATAGAGCTGCATGTTCTAAAGATTGAGCAAACTAGCCACAAAGCTAAGATTATTATTTAATTAATTAACATTAACAAGTGATCACTCTGTAAGACATGATCATTCATTCGTTCTAGTTAATTCCAACGGAAAGATTTTCTTTATTCCCTTATCCTTTTTTCAATTAAACTGTAATGTAGATTTTAATTCCATGATTAATACTTTATCATGTTCTCATCGGTTTTATGACATTTTTTTAAGGTTTAAACCATTTTTTGTTCCTAAGTTAAGTTTTGATGTTCCGTTTAGTCTTCGTTTTTAAAAATGTCAAACTTTAGTCCCTATAATATGAAAAATGTTTCAAATCAATCCTATTCGTTAACAAATCACAAGTTTTTCATTAAGTGATTTGTTATTCATAAGACCTTCCGTTAACAAATCACAAAATATTGGATACCTACATATGAAAACTTGTGATTTATTGTTCATTAAGTGCTGTCATGAGGATTGATTTTATACATTTTTCATATCATAGGGACTAAAGGTTGACATTTTTAAAAACGGAGACTAAACTGAACATCAGAACTTAACTTACGGACCAAAAAAGAGGTTTAAACCTTCTTTTAAAGATCATACGATGAAGATGAGTAGGAAGTATAATGCATAATACAGTGAGTGTTAGAAATCCAAATATAAGTTTAAATTTCATATTATGTAAAAATGAGAAAGTAAAATATTTTATAAAGATGAAATTTTTTTATTATCTTATTATCTTAAGACTTTAGATAAATAATGATATGAATCTTTTATTTAATTGAAAAGACAAAAGGCAAAATAGGGTGTTGTTTGCAACACTATGCTACTTATTCATAGTGTTCAATTGAGACAAACAAAACATTAATTTAATTTTGCATAAAACTATATTAAATATTTTGAAGAAAAAAATATCACCAATCTCTTAGAACAGGTCTTAAGATAGAGATTAGAATGATTATGTATTTATAGATTTGTTTTATGATATTTATTATTTTAAATTTTCTACAGCACAGTGGATGGGTACGATAGAATATTATGATTTCTTATTTTTTGAGTAATGAGGATATGATATTATTATCTCGGTATATATTATATATACTTTACTTTCTTGGGTATATATACATATTTTTTAACGAAGTTTCATAAAATGAAAAGAGAGAAATCTTAAATTTTCAAAATTTGTTATTGTTTACACAAAAATGATTTATTTTTGTTCGCTCTTGTAAAAAGATAACAAATGTCCAATTTGTATCAATTTCCACGAGAAATCTTCTTATTTATTGGAAATAAATTTAAAAATTATGAGAACATAAGAGATAGTCGTATCTTTTATATCTGTTATAAAAATCATTCTCATTCTCATAGTTCTCATTTTAAATTATTAACATATTTAATTTATTAGATAATTTTAAAAATATTTTTTTTGTATTTAAATTTATAACTTATTTAGACAGATTTATTATTTTTATTTTTCTTTAATTATTTGACCTTAATATAATATTATTTGATATTTTTATTTCATTTTTATACATTTATTATTTTTTTTTTAACATTTGATTACGAAGAAAATAAATATATATATATATATCCTTTTAAAATTAGATAACCAATTATATAAAGTTGAGCAGCAATTTTAATGAAAAAAAAAACTATTTTAGAGTTTAGGGTATATTTAATGCATAGATTGAAGTGCATGTATGGCCCAAGAGCACAAAGCCCAACGGAGAAGCCCATGCCTGCCACCCTCCTCTTCTTCTAAATCTTATTTCTGCGGATAAAATTTCGCTAGTATTCAAACTAGTATTCACGATAATCAATAATCCGGAGTGTGTGTGTGTATATATATATATATATATATAATCAGTGAAAAATTAAAATTAAAATTTAATTTATATTTAATTAGATTAAACTTAATTAAAATTAAAATTAAAATAATTTATTTAAAATTAAAATTGATTTTATTTTTAATATAATTATATTTTATATTTTTTTTAATTATATTTATATTTGAACTTTAAAAACCTATAACTTATATTTTTTTAGTATCTGTATATATTTATGAATATTTATAAATTTTAAAACATTTATAAAAAATCAAGAAAAAACTAAGGATGTTTGTTGATGATAATAATAGATCGAGGGTTATTTGGGAAGAATGAAAACAATTTCTGGAAACTGGGCTAGATTTAACTTAGACTCACTTTTATGTATTTTATTGGTTAAAGGAAACATTTATTAATTTTATTTGACTTTCTTCACTCACTAATGTTAAATACCGGAGTGAAACATGTATTTTAGATTCAAATATTAAACTGGTGTCTTATAAATGGTGAGGTTAGAAATTAAAGTAATTTGCCCATGATTTACTCAAAATGGCAGGACATAAATGATAAACATATATGGTTAATGAAAAATGAAAAACTTGAATCTATCATCAAAAGGGGATGTAGCTCAGATGGTAGAGCGCTTGCTTAGCATGCGAGAGGTACGGGGATCGATACCCCGCATCTCCACTTTGTTATAGTTTATATTTTTGCCTTATTTTATGCATTAAACATTCTGGATTTATGCAGAGACTTATGGAAAAGAGTAGTCATGATTTTTACTTAAGAATTGCATCTGATGCCGCAGATAATGGCCTAAACTTAGGCAACAAAACATTTGTTATACCATCTAGTCTACAATGGTCAAACACGGTACTAACCAAATGTAATCCGATCATTGTATATTCACTTTTTGTATTGTTAAATTCTTGAGTATAAACTTTTCTAATAGTTAGTTAGATACAACACTAGTCTTCATTTTCATAACTGAACTATTTATTAACATTTGTTATACCATCTAGCCTACAATTGCCAAACACGGTACTAACCAAATGTAACCCGATCATTGTATACTCACTTTTTTTATTATTAAATTCTTGGGTACAAACTTTTCTAATAGTTAGCTAGATACAACACTAGTCTTCATTTTCATAACTGAGTTATTTATTGTACATGTTGTGGTTTATAGCCTTTGCATTGCCTTTGAAGTTGTTGCAAGTTCTTGATTAACTTCTTGTTCACACTAGCATGTTTCATCATCGAGGTGGGGAAAGAAGGAATTAACCATTGGACAGTCGTAATTCAGATCAACCGGTCTTGCAATTTTATGCCTTCATACATGTCAAACACCTCTTAGTCCAAGAAGTTCATCAAATAACAACGAGGTAGTTCTCATAAAAGAAAAGGCTAAAGTGAAAGGATCATGATTCTTACCACTCCTGATCAATCAACATTTCATCAGTCAGTCCAAAGCCCCCGAACTCCTCTTCATCATGATGCATCAGTAAGCTATACCTGTTCATGCGCATTCCTCTTGGATTTCAATTAATAAAGTAAACAAAATTAATGTACCTACCTTCCTTCATGACCCTTTTCCATGACAAGTATATTTCCATTACCCAAGTTGTTCAGACCCTTGAACTGTTGAACCGTCCACTTGTACCACCTCATGAGAAACACTCGAAGTGTTAGGTCGTGAGACACGATCACCAAGTTCATCTCTGTTTTCCTCTCCTCAGGTGGCTGATACCGTTCAATATTAAAACTCTGCATCAGTACTTAACTTCATAACTTTGATTTCCGAACAACATATACGTATTAATATTACCAATGATTCTATCATACACATCAGCCGCGAATTCTCCATTTGGAAATCGGTAGAAGAAACGACCATAAAGCTGCCGCAGTGCCTTTTCCACTCACATCTTTTCTTTGTTTTGAAAATTCCCTTTTAAATCACAAACAAATATAGTGAACTCAAGTGTGAAAAAGCACACATTTGACAAGTACGGAGTAGTTTAACTAATATATACTACCCATGTTCCCGAATGCGAGGTTCTTCCCTGAAACCAGCGATTCTAGAACGTTCAAAAGGACGAGCAAGGTGCTGCAAGGTTTGAAGGATCCTTCGATATGGAGACACGTAAAAGTAAACTTGCCAGTGTTGTCCGTGTTCTGTCTCAATCATTTGTTTTATCCTGTTGCCACATGTCTCGGCTTGTGCCCTCCCTTTCTCGGTGAGCGATATCTTAGGATCAGGTATCCTTGTGTAGACGCTCTCATCCACTTTTCCTTCAATCTCTCCATGCCTAACAAGGATTATCCTTCAAGGCCTGGGTGGAACAGCCACGCCGGAAGGGTTGCTTAGAGGAATCTTCTGCGAAACTCTCGTCAGGCCATTCAGTAGGAATGGCTCCGTTTGGCAGTAACAACATTGGATCAATGAGAACGCGCTTGTTTTGGAATTTGGTTTTGTTTTTAAGGTCCTTTTGATGAGACAAATGGAGAGATGGAGTGGGAGATTGTTGGTTTTTTAGAACTAAGAAACATAGCATAGTAACGTACTTAAAAGCAAAAATACTTTCGTATTCTTCCTTATGTACAATATTTAAAACTTAAAAAAGTAACTATTTTACCCTAATTTTAATCCACTGCTCTAATACATAGGACACCTCAACTTTATATTGCTATAAATTTTTCCTTTAAAAGAATATAAGAAGTCTCTCCAAAACTCTTTAGGATCTTACTCAGAATTTTAAATTTAAACTCGTGTTTTTTTAATTTCTTTCCTAAATCAAAAATCGTGAGAAAATATGAAGTAAGAGACTTTTGCGGCATCATATAAATTCTGTTGGTTTTTTATAACTACGAAACATAGCCCTAAAGGGCTAGGAACATATCTCTAATAAAATTATTATTAAAAAATCTAATAAAATTAACCATCTCTTATTAAAAGAAAACGGAATTCATAAATTTGGAATTATAATAAGAAAAAGATTTTTCTTCATACATTAACTTATTTGCAAGAAGTCTTGACTCTATTCGTTAGGGACAGAATCTATCTTGGCAGAGAAAGCTTGGTTGGCAGTGACGTTTTGTCGTTTTCACTTTGTCGTGGGTCCCTCTCTTCTTAGCCTCGTTTACTGTCTGTTGTTACCTATGACCCTTTAACCCCTTCATCCTTAATTCAACCAAAAAATAAATTACCAATAAAACATGGACCAACAAGGATAACTGCAAGATCCTTCGACAAGCACGGACCACCTTTATAAAACTCTCAGTTTCAGCTGCAAAAGGAAGAGCTTAAATCCATCGTTATGTCATTTTCGATGGAGACATTTTCTTTGTTGCAGAAAAACAAATATATAAAATATACCTATAATAACGAGTGGATAGATATGAACAGAGAGATCAGAAGAACAAGTCAAAGTTATAGTGTAAGGATGTGGACCACTTCCTCACCATGGTTGCTTATTTCTTAAACTTAATGTTAATGATCTTAATTTTGTTTTTGATTAATATCCTGTAAAAATTTTCCTTCTAGGGCCAAACTAGGTTTAATTTAAGAATTTATTATTGGTGTTTAAAGGTGTGATTGGAAACTTGACTTCTTCCTCAAATATAAGCTAAGAGATGAAAGGAACGTGCTTTCATAGTTTTATTATCATCACCAATATCTGTGCCTTGTGACCTGGGTAACGACTGTTGACCCATAGTTAAACTTTTGTACAAATATAAAATAATTCTAGTGTTACTCAATGTTTTGAAAAATAATAAATTTATATTTCATTACTGAATTACAATATATTTTTTTTAAGAAACAAAAGAAAATAACTTGAATAAAAAATAAGTAATATAAAATGTAATAACAATATAGAAATCTCATTACTTCATAATTTTTACCTTGTTTTTTATTAATTTCTTACAGAAAGCTTGAAAAAAAAAACGAGAGTTCTTTTCGAGCCGAATATCAGTTCTAACAGCTACAGCAACCGGAAGTAGAGCAATATCTTTAAAACAAAACAAAAAAAAAATAACACGAAAGAACAGACGGCAAAGAAAAGAAAAAATTACAAAATCAAATTCTTTTTTCGTTTGACATTATCACATGAAAGAAAGAAGCATATAAAAACTACGTAGGCCTAACATTTCTTTAATAATATCTTTTCATTTTGGAGTAATATATAAAATTAATCTTTTAAATTAATACCAAATTATTTTTCCTATATACCTTACAAATTATTTCTCTTTTAACTTTATAAGGAATTAAACAAAAAAAATTACATTTATTTTCATGAAAAAAAAAATCATCTTATACTAGCTTTCTATTTCTTTTTCCTTCCTTTTCTTTTCATACTTTTTCTTCTTTAATTTTCTTTTTCCTAATCATATTTACACAAAGTTATAGAAAGAAAAAGGAAATACTTTATTAGTTAGCTAACAAATAAGATTAATTTCTCTTATCTCTATTTTTGTAGAAAATGAGAAATGAATAAGAGAATAATTATTTTGGGTTGTATGATGAGGAGAGTGGAAAAAAAATAATAAAGAAAATAGATTAAAAATAAAAGATATTATCTTTTTATCAACAAAAATGATATATATATATATATATATATAATATAGGTTTGGTATTTCCAGAATGATCTCACCCACTGATAAAATTATTTATTTACTTTCGATTATATTCCATAAGGAGAAGGTTATACAATTGTTAGTTTTTACAAGTTGAGCTAAAATCACATATAATGTGAAATAAATAAATTAAATAACATGAAAATATGACAGACCTAAGTTTTCATTAATCATTTTCAAAAGCACTCAAATAATCTTAAAAATTAACCATTTAATGGTTGTTATTAATTTTTTAAAAAAACTGAAAATGTCAGTTTAATAAAAGATTTGTCAGTGTCATGTTAACTGTGTATATGTCAGAAGCGTCACGTCACCTCGTTGCAATATTAGAACTGAAAAAACATTAAGGCTGTGTTCTATTGAAAAGATTTGAAGGAGATGATTTAGGGGAGATGATTTGAATGAATTTGAGTGGATTTGAGAGTAATTTTTTTATTGTTCTTTTTTGAGTGGATTTGTGGGTAATTGAGAGTGGATTTGAGGGTAAAGTTTGTGAGAATTAGTGTAGAATTTGATAGATGTAATAGATAAAAAAAATTGTTTAATTGATACAAATTGAAGATTACCAAAATATCCCTAATTATAAAAATAATATAAAATGATAATTATTAATGTTATATTTAATTGTAAAAATATTTATATAGAAAAAAAATTAAAATTAATTTTTAAAATGTAAAAAACTGTTATTTAAAAGATAAAAAGGGACATAAAATATATACAGTAGCAGAAAAAAAAATCTGTATATAATGGTATAAATTTATCCTAATAAAATATTTTAATAAAAAAATTTATAAATATTTACATTTTTTAACTACACGAAAAAATAAATTCAAATAATATGTAATCGTAAAATAGTGTTTGTAGTAGTTCAAACTTCATATTAAATTTAAATTGAACAAAACTAAACTATTATTATTTGAGTGTTTGAAGAAACAAATCTAGTGATTAACTCTTCATTTGCAGTTTCATTCTCAGAGACAGCACACATGTCCAAATTTGAATTGGAAGTTGCATAATTATGAAGGGTAAAATTGACATTTGACATAAATTCACTTCAAATCTTCACGTATCAGCGAGTGATGATAAAAGCAAGTATCTTGCAAATTCATTTAAATCTGTCTTCGAATATATACTGAACCGAACACGATAAATCTCGCCAATCCATCCGATCTATTATGCGTGAACAGAAAATTACCTTAAAACGAACAGGACATAAGAAACTACATAAAGTCTACAAAAACTAAAAAGTTGATATATTTAAAAAATGATAATTAAGTCCTAAATATAATTGAATATTTAAAAATACATTTATAAATTTAATAAATATAATAATAAAGTAATTCTCATCCAATATTTACTATTTGTTTTATTAATACAAAATAGGATTTTTAAAGTTACATATTTTTTTTAAGTTACATATTTTATAAGTTCAAACTCATAACAAGAGATTGTAACAAAATTTTGTAAATGATGAGATCTTCTGTATTGATTGGATTTAAAAACGGTATAGAAAGTGATGTGATGACATTTATTATAATATTTGAGATAAAATTTTTTATACTAATTACGCATATAATTATTATAAAAAGTGATTTTTTAATACTGAAGAAGTTTTTTTATATAAGTTTTTCTATGAGTTATTCGTTATAATCAATGTAGAAGGTTAAATTTTTCTCAGTTTTTGTACTTCACATTTTATTTACGGAAAAAATTTTTAACATCTTTTTAATAACTTTTTGACAACGCATACGTGGCAGCTTGTGATTGGTACATTTTAAATATTTTTTAAACATAAATTCAAATAGACCAATAAAATGATGACACGTGTCCCGTTGTCAAAAAAGTTGTCAAAAAGTATTGTCAAAATATCATTGTCCTTTATTTACTTTACAGTTCAAACTTCTTTATTCATCTGCGTTCCCACATTTCTTTTCACGATTGAATTACAACATTGTCAAATGATTTCTCCAGTGGTCATTTATTCGTTTTTCATTTGTCATCTTTGAGTATATGAGGTCTTGTTGTCATCGCTACAAGCATCTCATTATTTGTTATTGTGGTCTGTGTTCCTCCGTTGCCGTCGCTGCAAGATTTCGTCATCGTTTGTGTCTCCTCCATATTTCACGTGTTTTCATGTCCCTCATCATCCAAATCCCACTCTATCTTTCTCCATTTCAATTTATAACTATTTTTTTCTTTGTTGAAGTCTAACCACATTGTTACTATCTCAATTTGGTACTTTTCTTCATTTTACATTTCCTTTTTTTCACACTACATTGTATACATTTTTCTTAACTTTGCACTACGTTAAAGAAAAATCTAAATTTTAAATAGAGTATTTTTTTTTATAAAGTTCATTTTACAAATTTAGTTACTCTAAAACGTAAGATTACCTGTGAAAGTTTTGTATGTTATAATGTGAGACTATTTTGATTATACTAATATCAAACTCACATAAAAGATAACAACTAGGTGGTGAAAGTCAGATAAAGATTTACAATATGATACGAGAACGATGCTTACAAAACTAATGAAGTTATATATGATATTACACTTGACTTATTTATTCTTGTATAGAATGACGAGAAGAAGGGTAATATAATAAGTATAATGTCTCCTGAGTTCATTCAATATATTATAAATTGATGCTTGGAATTTAGTTAATTGACTTTAATTTAAGATTTTGATAAATACTACGATATCTTTCGATCAGAAATTATTTTTGTAATAATTAATTAAATCACCCTTGTTGCATCTTTTATTTATCTAATATTTTTACGATTAAGGTTAGCTCACACGAATAATAGTCTTTAAAATGAGTCTTTACCTTTTAGAATTAATCTCTTATTCTTTAAAAGAGCTTTTGTCTCTCTAATTCGGTGAAATCTGATGTTTATGTGAAAATTTTCTAATTAAAGTAAGGAAATTTGTTTACAACCGATTTTTTTTTTATTTTTTATTTAATCTTCAATGATTTTCACTTATTTGTACAATATTTTAATAAATTAAAACTAAATATGTATCTTTTCAATTAATTAAACAAAAATATTAATTATTTAAAAAGCATTAAATAAAAGAAATAAGAACAATAATAATATCAATTATTATTATGAAAAATAAATTTAAATAACAAAAACAAATAAAATTGTTAGATCAAATATTTATTTGTACAAAAAGAAATTAGTTTATAGTTTCTAAATAATAGAGGTGTCTTTTAATATTTTATTCCTGGATAATTGTTGTGTTGTAAATCATATTCATGATACTGATTTTGATAACATTGTATAATTCAATTTTGACCAGTCCTAGCATTTATTATGAGATAATAAAATTAATGCAATATGTTATAGAGAACTCAGTTAAACCAAAACTTACTGATTTGTTTTATTTGTTACTCATAAAATTATGATGTATCAAACATAGCGCTTACTTTGAATAAACTATTTCTTTGTTTCACATGATAATGTTTTAGTTTTTTTTTTCACATTTATTGACAATCCCGAATAATGGTTTCTTGTACATTTTGTTAATCTTTTTTTCTTCCTATGCGTTCAGAGACATAAAAGTTGTACAATTTGATACTTGCAGACTATTTAAACCGTTATATGATTCAATCATGTCAAGACATTTAAAGCAATCTCACGATAAACATTCATTACATTATTCATTACATTATGAATACCTTACTAATAATTTTTTTTTACTAAATATATGAATTCAATATACATATATAATGTGAATAAAATAAAAATTTCATATTCTTTTAAACATAAAATTTAGGTTTTAATGTGATTTTAAATTTGCACTTGCTCATTATCACCCTAAAGTCAATAAATATGCAATAAATTGAGTATTGATAATGCGTGAGGTTTTTTCTTTTAGAGAATAAGTTGTGATGACATTCTTATTTATGCTTATGAGATAGTTATTGCATGTTGGTAATGAATGATGCTATTTTTTCATATCATTACTTATATGATTGTTATACTTACCGAATTTCTTAACAAAAACAAATATATATTGAAACTGACGTATGGTTCTTTTGTTTTACTTCTTTTTACACATTTTTTTCCCTCTGAAACTCCACTTTATTACTATGTATATAACGTGATAATATAAAAAATAGATGCTCTCTCAACCATCTGTCGTCACATCGTAGAAAAATTAGCTTTCATATTGGAATTTATGGTGAAAACCAAAAGGAAGAGATAGAAGTTAAGCATATATATAATAAAGGGTTGCTTTCATAAGACTTGCCTACTAAGGAAAACCTTTTACATGTACCAATCTATTCACAATTTTAACCTTCAATTGAAGAATCTCATTAATTAAAGCTTATTTTCATAATTTTTCTATGTTTAAATTACCATTATATAACACGACACAGATTTTGTAATTATCCTATATGCTATGTTGAATGAAAACAACTCTAATATGTTATATAGAGGCATCGAGAATCCCGCAGAACAGTGGATGCAATAGTAACAACGCCAGCGTTGCCAATTTAATTTTTTTTGGTAAAATTAAAACAGCTAGAACAAATTAGAATTTGTAATTTAGTATGTAGAATGCAATAATGGATGTCAATTGTTTGAATGTTGTCTTGACACTGAATATATGTAAAAAAATATTTACCACAGTAATGTATTTATCTTTGCTCATTTTAAATAGTTATACATGGTAAAGAGTAATAATTATTTAAATATTCAAAAGCATTTATATATTATAAAAATAAAGAATTAATCAAACTCATAAAATTATATATAAATATAGACTTAAAAGTTAATAATCACTTAACTACATACAATATATATATATATATATATATATATATATATATATATATATATATATATTGTTATAATATTAATTACTCATGCATATAATACTTTAATCCATATTTATAATTTTTAGAAAAAAATAAATAGATACACGATATGCAATCTATAGATTCAACACTCTATTTATGTGTGCCTAAAAATTAGCTAAGGTTATAATATGTGGATTATTACTCAAACTTTTATATATTTCCCAAAATATTTTTTATTTAACACATTTTTTTTTATATTTTCACATTCTTTTTTAATATTTGCATGCAAATAAATAATGCTTTCATCTAAATCATTACTAAATTACTGTCTGTTTGTATATGTCTTATGATACTTCAATTTGAATTATGTATGTTTGATACGTATTTATATCATATGCTTTAATAGTTTTTATTATGAAGTGTTCAATTTATAAAATAATAGTATTTTATGATGATAAATTTATAATTTTTTCTTTTAATAATATTTAATATATATAAAATTTTAATTTGAGTGGACACAATAATAATAACATATTTATTATGTTTTTAAAAACTTTTGTACATTTTTTTAATATATATGAGGGTTGGAAATAGTTATTTTGGTCCATCTTATTTGACGTTTTATGTGGAATGAAATTATTATTTTATCTTGGTGAAGTTGTTGTTCCGTGACGTACGCAAAACATTTTGTTTCGTTAACTAGCTTATCATTTGAATTGACTTTATTGGTGTCGGTGAGTGCATGCTCATGTTTGGTCGGAGTAAGCAAATAAAACCGCCCCCGCAAATTGCGCTTATTACATGCACGGTTGCTTTTCAGTTTAGTATTTTCATTCTGTTCTGTTAAGGTTCATGTCTTGCAATGCAAAACTTCAAGCATAAAGATCATAGTTAATCCGAGATTTGTATGAATGGAAATCGATTCAAATTAATATCTAAGTTACTAAGATATGATTATTATGATATGAAACTAAAGGTAAAAATGTGAATGGTTTATATAGTGGAGGAAATGAATATTGTTAATGATAAAAGCAGATTAGCTAGTTTAGTCGGTGTGGATTTGCAAAAGTGTGTCATTCTGAAATTCAGACACTGCTCTCTCTCGGTTCTCGACATATGTAAGAGTGAGCTAGTATAGGATTAGGATGGTCCTAACGAGAAATGGCACATATATTCTAATGGTGGTCGATCTAATAGTGTACGAATAAAGGAAAAAAGGTATTTTTTTATATGCATAAAGATAAATAAATGTGAAGATGGACCACCCTATGGTTCGTAGGATGGTTCAGTGGCATGTAATTACAAGTTTCAAGCCTGTTCAAAAACGTAGGTGCTGTTAATGAAGTCTCAGTCTTAAACGCACACAATCCCCCACCATTTGTGGAGTCCCTAGAACATCCCTTTCAGACGCTCTCACACTTGATGGTATCTGAAATTTAAAATCAACCAAACAACAGTGTTGTTTTTTCACGTAAAATAATGTTGTTTTTGCTGGAGGTTTTTCATGAATGTGTTGCGGTTATATAGGTAGTAGGATAGGAATGTAGCGTGAATATTATTAACTTGACTCCCCCAGGAAAAGCACAGAAAAGTGTTATACAGAAATTAATTAAAAGGTTTAATAGGTTCGGAGGTCCCTATATTATAGGAGGTTTGTTTCAATTGAGTCTTTCAATTTTGAAGTGATCAATTAGGTTCCTAATTTTGTCAATTTGAATCAATAAAAGCATGTTAAATGCAGTTAACGCCGTGAAGTTTTTGAACATGTGGCACGCTGATGCTTTCAGGTGGGATCGTTTCAAGTGCATAAGTGGATTATAAAAGGGTGAAATCCCTAAATTAAAAGGGTGTATTTGAAGGTGAAATCCCTAAATTAAAAGGGATTTCACCCTTTTATAATCCAGCTATGCACTTGAAACGGTGTCACCTGAAAGGTGTCACATGTTCAAAAACTTCACGGCATTGACTGCATTTAACGGAAAGACTTTTATTGATTCAAATTGACAAAATTAGGGACCTAATTGATCACTTTCAAAATTGGAGGATTCAATTAAAACAAACCCCCAAATATAGGGACTTCCGAACCTATTAAACCTAATTAAAACGAGGAAAAAGAATGGAATGCGCGGAGTGCGCAGTGCACACCCTGAGGCAGAGCCAAAAAGGTTTGCAGAGAGGCGAAGAAGAAAGAAGTGAGAATAGGGAAAGTGAGGTGATGGGAAGAGAAATTTGGTAAGCGGCGGAGAAAGCTACCCTCACTGGACCACTTGCTTTTTAATAGACAAACATTTAAAGCTGTCTTCTCTTCGCCACCTTCACTCTTCCACTTTCATCCCTCGCGCGTGCCTTTTCCTCGCCTTCAATTTCATTTTTAATAAATTAATTACTTCAAATTAATAAAACTGTATTTAAGCCTTAATTCAATTACTTTCATAATAAATCTATGTTTGGGCCACTTTTCGCGTCCAACACTGTTACTTCTTTATATGCACGCGAGTTTAAAGTTTTAAATACAGATACTTAATGCCAAAACATCAATAAACAACATTAGCTTACGGCCATAAATTCCAAACACATTAAACAATCAAAGTTTATAACACCTTTGACTTAATTAATTACTTTTTATTTTTTCATCTTTATTGATTTGAACAGTAAGTCATTTCGGTTTTGTAATTTCGTTTAGTCAAATAAGCTTTTTAACTTTTAAATTTGACCGATTTTAGTTTTCTTTCCACTTAAAAAAATTACATTTTTATTTTTCTATCTAAATGTTTAAATTTATGATGTAAAATCATTAAAAAGGTTAATTAGAAGCTACGCATTAGGTGAAAAATAAAATTCGAAAGTTTATTGTTGGGCGTGATATTTGATTGGAAATGAAAAAAAAAAATCATGAAACTTAAATAGTTTACGAAAGTTTTACTCATGAGAACATGTGGTGGAAATTATGTTTTAATGTTTCAGTTGCTTCTAAGCTGTTTTTTTATAGATAAAAAATTCTATTAAAGAGAATATTTGAGATATTACAATTGATTTACAAGAAAAAAAAAGATAAAAAGAGAATATATAATTCTAAAATTTGGTAGTAAAATGAATGATAATTTTGTAATGCGTGCTTTTATATTGACTATTTTTTTTTATGTATTAGTATTATATATAGTAGGAAATAAGCCACTTAAAAGTAATATAGTCGTAGTTAATGGTTGGGTTAGATATATGTTTAGAGGGGAAAAACTGTCAAAGTCAAGTGAGTTAAACGGAATAACGTTTATTCTGTTTCGTTTTAGCAATTTTTTATCCGGCATATGATTATTCTGCTTATCCCATCACTGCTAAAACTTTGACCAGTTTTAAGCTTTCACTGCAAGTAAAACAATGAGTGGTTTAAGTTATTTTATTTGAAGAATTAATATGAGTTGTGATTGGGCTGAACCAACCTAATTTGAAACATATCGTTTTGAGATACGTCAAGGGTGATCCGATTAGATAAAAGCGATGATTGTAATAGAAATTTGATTTTGTATTTTTTAAGATAGATTACGCAGGAAAGATGTAAGAATGGTTTGTCTTGTTGGTGAAATGGAAAGGAAAAGGGTATAAAATAATAAAAAAGAAAGGGGAAATGGGCAATAATGATTGTGATGTCATGTTTTGTAAAAGGAGGGTGAAGATATTAAATGTACGTAGGTAGCGAGCATGCAGTGAAATGAGCATACAGATTGGAATGTAGGTTTTCCTAAAGTTGATAGTTTATATATAAGTAGTTCCTTAAATGGGGCGCAGATTAATTTGGTGGAGGGAAGTATTAATTAAGGAAAACCTAATAAGGGTGTTTAATTAAGAGATGTGATGAAATGGAAATGCGCGTGGAAGAAAAGATGCGGTCCCACGGGATGCAAAATGGAGAGAAGAGGATGGGTGGAGTACTTTAATACACCAATTAATATATAAGAATTACATTGGACCACCTCATCCCAATATCTCATTTTTACACCCTCTGTATCACAACAACAACAACAACTTACGATCACTTCGATCTTGGGATTCGTTTCCTTACAAAGATACCCTTAATCTCAAAACCTTTTTCTTAAAAAATTCAAAACCCTTCTAATTCTCAAACAATAAACAAATTCATCGCCCAACACAGACCCTACAAATCATGCCAACATTATGGTGGATTTGGATCTGCCTGGTAAAAGCACAATTTCTTCAAAAATCAACATTTTCGTAAATCAGAGAGCTACTCATGTGGCGGCTTGTAGTATATGTACCAGGCAAAGGACGATCATAACTTTCTGTTGCTCCTGGTCCTTCATTAGTACTTCTTTTTTTCTTCTTCTTTCTTTTAATTATTACTCATATCTGGCTCAGCTTTTTTTATTTATTTTTATATATATTCTATTTTCTTTTAATAACGTTATTTATTTTACTGGTTGCAGGAACCGCGGATAACAAATAATTGAGGAAATTTCCTTGATATTTTTCTCACTGGACCAGAAGTCTATTTTGGTTGTATTTATATCTTGCATTGACCCACTTCCAAGAGAGAGAGAGAGAGGCAGACATATATCAAATTATGATCATGGCATGAGGGTCATCATCACACTCCTATCTGATCTTCTATTTCTGAGGAAGTATTTCTCATCCTTGTTCCTAGGTTGGTTTTCATGGTAGCTCTATGTTGGCTTATTAGGAGAACAAGTCTGAGATAAACGGAGCTTTCACTCTCCAAACTACCACCGTCGCTGTTCAGAACTACCCTCCACCGACTACCATCGGAGACACACAAACCCTATACCTAACTAATTATTCCACTTCCATTACGGTAAGATCTGTTTTATTTAATCACTTTCCACATAAACAAGCAAAGTAACTATTCAACTTCCTTTCTTTCCGTCCTTCTGCTTTTGGCCTTGTTTATGATTCGGCATGGACATCTCTTAATGCTTTTCAACTCTGTTTCAGTGCTTTGTGGATTGTTTTGCGGGATGAAACAGCTCCACAAATCAAGCACATCCCTTGCAACGATATTCCAACAACGAGCCAAACCTGAAGCAGTATAAGTGATTGGTGGGAAGGCAATTGATGAATTAAGAAGAAGGACTTTTGCAACTCGACGAGCTTTGGATAGTTAATTTGACTCGATGGCTCGACAACTGTGTGAGGATAAATCATCATCCGAATTCTGCTACTCTGATGTGTCATCGGGAAATCCAACGATGCTGGTGAACCAGATCCAAGGCTTTGTGTCAGACCCGGAGATGTACAACCTCAGCACGGGCATGGAAATGATAGGGTTTCCAAAGAGTGACACCAACGCTGTCATGTGGAGAAGTTTCATCCCCAAACCGGGTTCTTCCTCTTCCAAAACCATGAACGAATCTTCCACCCCTTTCTACCACCGTGACTACAGCAACAAGCCTTCAGATTTCACACCGGGGAATATTTCTGAAACAAGTGCCGAGAATCTAATTGTTGGAGCCCACGATTCGGCCCCGTGGCAAGACGACAACAGCCATAACAGGTTTGACGATTCTTCTTTAAGGTGCGTGTTCCCTTGTGAAGCCAACGAAAGGCCCAGTCAAGGTCTTTCACTCTCTCTCAGTTCAACCAACCCTTCCACTATCGGGTTGCAGTCTTTTGAGCTACGACAAACAAGCCACCATCCTGATTTTGTTCCCTCGGGTTCCAGAGATGGGTTCTTTGGAAAACCAGTGAGTGTTCAGCAGCAACAGATGTTACAAGATGGGTATGTGAGTTCTAATTCCAAAGCTGCAAGTGTTTACCAACAAGGACATTTCCTGGTGAAGAACTCCAAGTATTTGTTGCCTGCACAGGACCTTCTCAACGAGTTTTGTAGCCTAGACGCAAAGATAAGTGAGGCGGGAAAGCTTAAATCGTTGAAGAAGCAGTGGGAAGAGGATAACATATGTACTGGTTCCTCGAAGAAGCCTTCTCTGACCTCTCTCGAGTTCGTGGAATTGCAGAAGAGAAAGACAAAGCTGCTTTCGATGCTGGAAGAGGTATATATGTTTGATGTCTGTTTCCAAATCTTGTTTGGCTTCATTTAAGAGTGTTGTGTACTAGAATTACTTTTTTGCAAGGAAATAACATACCTTTATCGATCTTTCACCAAAATATGGAAAAAAGCGTGTAAGTAGGTTAAATCCACGCCTTTACTCCAAGTGAATTGGTAATGGTAATGGTATTGGTATTGGTATCTATCCGTCCAGGTTCCTTAACTTTTGGGTTGGTGTGTGTGGGTTGATTGGATTGGGTCTTTCGATTTTGATTCCTGAACTAACTCAGCAGCCACTACGGGCCCTTTCATTAAATGCTATCTTCTCAACTTATGACAATATTCACTCCTTTTCATTTACCTTCGCAATGCAAAACCCTTTTCCATCTTCCTTTTCCTGGCAACATTTATTCTTACAGCATGCATGGTGAATCATTTCATTCCATGGAGACTAACTAGCTGTAACTATCAAATTAAAGTGTTGCATATTTATATTTTAGCTTTGATTTGTCTTCAAGGTCGACAGAAGGTACAAACACTACCGAAATCAGATGAAGAGCGTGGTGTCGTCGTTTGAAGCGGTGGCGGGTAATGGTGCTGCCACAGTGTACTCGGCGTTGGCTCTGAAAGCCATGTCGAGACATTTCAAATGTTTGAAGGATGGGATTTTGGGGCAGATTCAAGCAACAAGAAAAGCCATGGGAGAGAAAGACCCAGTTGCACCAGGCACAACAAGGGGTGAAACACCTAGGCTCAAAGTCATTGACCAAGCACTGAGACAACAAAGGGCGTTTCAGCAAATGAGCATGATGGAAACCCACCCTTGGAGACCTCAACGTGGCCTTCCCGAGCGTGCTGTTTCGGTTCTTCGGGCTTGGCTTTTTGAGCATTTTCTCCATCCGTAACTAACTCTCTCCCTTGCTAGTTTCTTCATCCTTTTCTTTTGTGTTTGCCAGTTAGCTAGCTACATATATTATTCAAGTACCAATATAAGTAACCAACAAAATAGATTTTGCTCAAGAATCAATGTTCTCTCTATAATAAAATAAGACACCAACCTGCAACTTGATGTACCGTGTGTTTCTCGCGCCTAGCGTATAGAATCTCAATGATTTCTGCTTGCAAAAACTATGGTACATTTTGGTAGTTTCTGCGCATCACTATTCAGATTCCTTCTGTTGGTATTTCGTCATGTTATTTTCAATCTTTCGTAAGCAAAGTAGGCACATAAACAATACTTTCATTTGATTATTCTTCTTTTCTACAAATATTGCTTGATGTTTAATTAACAACCTGCTAGGTTAATTAATTTGAATGTTTTAAACTTTTGTAGGTACCCAAGCGATGTCGATAAGCATATTTTAGCACGCCAAACCGGTCTCTCGAGAGGTCAGGCACGTTCATATCTTTCTCTAACACATACGCACTTAAATTCCCATTGGTTACATATATGTTTTGCGTAGATAAAATAGATATTAGGTATAAGATGCTGTTATTATTATATCATTGGATACATTTCTTGTGAAAATTGAAAACCGCGTTGGGTAACCCGAATGTTTGAAAGCAGGTTTCGAATTGGTTTATTAATGCAAGGGTGAGACTGTGGAAGCCAATGGTGGAGGAAATGTACTTGGAGGAAGTGAAGGATCATGAGAACAACATAGCTTCCTCAGAGGGTGCTACTGATCCAGACAATGATATAAACTCAAATGTTCAAAACCCTCCTCCACCCCATACAACACGATCAGAGGATCAGAAGCCATCACTGCTTCGAATAGACTCCGAGTGTGCGTCCTCCATCATCAACAACCACACCATAGACAACAAAAACGACCCAAAGAGCCAAGAACAGTGCTTTGGGTCGGTGGAGCTTGATTTTTCATCATACACACACCAGTCCCCGGGCATGGTTTCTTTCGGAAGCAATGATCAAAGCGGGAACAGCCAGAGCGGAGTGTCTCTGACACTAGGGTTACAGCAGCATGGAGTCAGCCTAGCTTTCCCGCCACCATCACAGAGTTCACTGTACTACGCAAACCCAAGGGACCAAATTGAAGATTGCCAACCAGTTCAGTATTCTCTTTTGGATGCTGAAGGACAAAACCTGCCTTACAGAAATTTAATGGGAGCACAGCTTCTCCATGATTTGGCAGGATAGATCATGGATTCTTTATATATCCCCAGTTCAGATTAAAACGGTTACTATAATATGAATGATCAAGCACAAATCAAGATTAGTTTTTTTTTTCTTAGCTAGCCAGCTACATACAAATGCTTAATTCCATACATAAAGCTATATATATATATATATATATATATATATATATATATATATATATATATAAACTTGGTTAATTAGATAAGCTTACTTACGTACAACTCAGTTTTAACATGTGTATTCATGTCTTTAATACGGAATTGGAATTCGTAAATATCAAGATTTTACAAAGAATTTGTTTACTTGACAAAATTTTGTTTCAGTACGCTGATATGGTATGCCTAGTGTTGAATTTGAAGGGAGAGTTTCATTAGCACTGAGCTAGTGGGAAATAAAATTCGTTTTGTGAGGATTGGAGATATTTGTAGTTTTTTATGAAAAGAAAAGAATATATATTGCAAAACGACAATGATATTAGGTTGTAGAAATTTGGTTGGATGCTAAGAACAGCAAGAATTAGAAAAAAAAAAAAATCAAAGATAATTTGGTGGGTGTGGTCCCTCATGAAGACAACATCTCGTGGCGATAAGAATTGGTTGCTTTATGATTTGTCAACTTTTGTCATTGGTTTCTTTTTTGGCCAATATAAGAGATACCCTTGAATTAATAAATTTAGTATTAGAGATGGTAGGCTATTCAAAGGATCCTATCAACCCTATATGTTCTCTAAGGAGTGCAACTTGTGTGTCAAAGGATGAAGAACAGAATCGCACCCACCAGACATGGATGCACATATCATGCCCATACATTTTTTTTATTGGTGTAATAATAGATGAGGAGACTGTGATTGTTCACAAACTCTTTATTAATTTTATTCTTGTTATTTGTCAGAAAAAAAATAAAATAATCAGCACCTTACCCGGTAAAGGTCGTTCATTTAACCTATATTATTATTTTCTACACATAATAATAGTTTAATTAATTAAAATTAAATCATAGAGTGAGTTTTTTAAGTATACGTTTGATTAGGAATAGCAAAAAAATGAAATTTATGGGTAACGATATATTGATATTTTCTTCTCTTCTATCATGCCAAATAAATGAAACGATTTTATTTTTATATTTTGTTGGTTCGGAATGAATGTTGTATTTCCTGTTATGTCTATGGTTAACAGCAAAGCAGCAGAAGAAATAAAGAAGAGAAAACAAAAGCTGGAAACAGTCACATGGTTGACTTCCTAGAAGTTTAAAGAACAGGCAGTCAAACAAATTATAGCACATGTGTACCTAGGGAAAATGTGTTAAACACTTTCATTATTTAAAATACTTAGTTGTTCTTTCCAAAAATTTAATTGGATTTTTTCCCATATGAATCCGTTTGGTTACATTTTATTTCTAGTTACACCACATTTAATTTTTAGTTATTCTATATGTCCATTTTTTGCACAAGAACATATAGTATATTATACAAGTCATGTTAATAATAACGATTCCTTACAAAAACTTATTAGAATTGAGAAAGTTTAATTTATTTACATTGCAAAAGATACTATTATTTTAACTCCGAACACATTTTTACACACATTTTATATTTATTATTTTAGTTTTAAATTAAATATATTTTTAGTTCTTAAATTTTGATACAAAATTAAAATTTTTGTTCAAAATTTTGATATATTTTTGTTTTTAAATAATGCAAATAAATGAATTTAATCCTTTTAATTCATTGTTGTTAATTTTTATTCACAATATTAGATGCATTTTTCTAGTTAATATTGAAGTGTCTCGTATTAGCATTCGAGTTGTTTACATAATCTGACATGTTCTCATTTTAATATATTATTTGAGAATTGTGTTTGACACATATGTTTCGGAATTAGCGGCGCAAGTATTTACGTCCAACTAGTGGATTGTCAGTGGAACCAGACAGTCTCTAATTAGTTGTTTTCAAATCCAAGTATTGTTCATCAGAGTCGTTGGAAAAGTACTTACAGAAGGTATTTCGATGTTGAAATTAATAGGTGACGATGTGAAAAAGGATTAGTTATGATCATGCATGTGTTGTGCATACATATGAAAGTCATGCCTTAAACTTTTATTTATAGTAGTTTTTATGGGCTTTTACTTTTTTGTTGGCTTAATCACAATTCAATCGTACCTTAATAAGTATTTGTTGGTTTATTCATGATTATCATTCATGTTAATGTAAGCTTCATTATGTATTCTTGTTCAATCAGGATGGTTGGTATGAGTGGTTGGCCACAAGTGGTCTATCCTAGTTGTCAGTCGAGAATGGTCAATCAAGGATGATCGGTTCAGAATGGTAGGTCAATAGTGATTGGTTCATTTTTAAAATTTAAAAACTAAAATATATTACAATTTTAGACATGAACGAATTTCAATTTCACCTCAAAATTTAGACATTAAAAACATTTTTAATCGTTTAGTTTTTAATTTTTATTTTGTAAATAAAAAATTAGGAGGAATTGGTGGACATTTAGTGCAATGAAAGAAAATAAGAATATTAATGGTAGAGCCATTGTTGAGGTGAAGAGGAGATGGAAGTAAAGAAGAATTAATTGGTGTGTGACTAATGAAGCAATTCGGATAGAATATTATTAGAGGAGAGAGGACCGTTTTTCATACGTTGGTGTTAATTTCACAACAATGTCGTATGTGATGAAATTGTAGAACTTCGTCTTC
Source organism: Vigna radiata var. radiata (assembly GCF_000741045.1). Lineage (NCBI taxonomy): Eukaryota > Viridiplantae > Streptophyta > Magnoliopsida > Fabales > Fabaceae > Vigna > Vigna radiata. The sequence goes on along the minus strand of NC_028361.1, from coordinate 1,867,693 downwards.
TTCAACTTCCCAACCAACTTCCCAATTTTGTCTCTTCAAATAATCCCATCAATTTTTCACTAAACAATTGCCGCATCTTACGTCTCACATTTCCTTTTCTATGTCTTTCTCTGTCTCTACGCACCTATAGACGTTTTCCGACTTCCCTTCATTATTATAAATGCAACATATTTCTTACACCTAAAGGACATTTTTTTTCGTTTCCTGTTTGTTAAGAACACCTACCTTTGTTACCTAAATCCCTTTCTATATCTAGAAAGAGAAAAAAATATATAATAAATTTAGGAGATACCATATCATGACATTAATTACAAAGATAAAAAAAAATTAAATAGAGAGGCATATTAATCAAATTTTGGTCATTCAAGTAAGTATCGGTTTGGTCCAATAGTATATTTTTTTTTTCAATATATAAGTGTACATATTGTGAATAGTTGTGAAATTAATTTCCTTTTTTCTTAAAAAAATCAAATTTGATTGTTTTAGTCCTTTAAAATACCTAATAAAAGTTTCTAAATTTCAACTTCGTTCCATTTTTTTTTAAACAACATATTCTAGTTTAACAAATTTTAAATTCGTCAAATGATTTACTGTCTTAAAGGAAAAAACTTGTTTACAATTTAAATACTCATTTTGATAATTTCAAAACCAACTCACTTTATTTTCATAAATTTCACTATACTATAACCGATGACCGATCTACTAAAGAGAATCCGGGATCAAAACAGACAATCAACCGACCGTCAGACAAAAATAGTAATTAAGAAAGATAAATAAACATCCAAAGTTGACAATCAGTGCCACTTATATCATCCAAAAACAGTGATAAAAACCATCTCCAAGTTTCCTTGCATTCATTCTCGACCACTGCAAAAGCCAGTGGGAAGTATTGATCATTGGGGTCTCGTCCAACCGCCACCAACAATTGGCCACCATATGGTGTCTTAAGATGACAACAATCCACCCCTATGAAGGGTCTGCAACTTCCTAAAAAACCTTGCTTACACCCCTCTAAACACATATAAAAAGAGCCAAATCTTGGTGGCAAACTTGGTTGGGGTTGATTCACTTTATTTTAAAAGTTCCACACTTGACTCTTAGCAATTCCCCCACATAATCATATAGACGAGCATATTGTCTTTCCCTATCACCAACCAGAGATTCCAAGGCAATTTGTTTGGCCTTTCCAACATTCCAAGCAGTGATTCCAACACTGAATGACTTTTTAATGTCATCAATGATTTGGTTGAAAGTCATGTTAGCCACATTTACAAACCTGTCAACTAAAACTTGGGCAATCCAATTCACACTTGCACTTTTGTTTCCAAAAACTCTTCCACACCTGTGTCTTCCAACTAAGATTTTCACCTTAAATGTTTCCTTCCCTCCTACCTTGCTAGCCATAATAACAAAGCCACATTTTTTTTTACATTCTGCCCTTACTTTTATGAGATCATACAAATATAATCTCTTTTTCATTTAATACACTATGCTCCGTTAGTGCATTTTTAAACTCCTTCAATGAACAAAATTCCATCCCAATGAGAATCTGAAATCCTTGTTCATATCATCTTGTCTAAACTTTTTAAAATTGCCCCTTTTCAAGCTGCCATCCTCATCACTTTCTAAATCTGAATCCAATTCATCACTGTTGTATTCCTCATTGATCTCATGGTCTCCAACTTCATCATCCATTACAAATGAACCTTCCCCAACATTGCCTCTTCTAGTCACACGTTTCTTTTTTTTTTCATTGCATTCCACCTTTCCAAAACTGGATTAATGTTTCTACGAACATTATCCACCCTATCATTCTCAACACCAAACCCATCATCATCATTATCCATTCTTTCTTTTTCACTCTCATCCACAAACTCTTCAGTTGAAGCTTCTACTTCCCCCTCAACCACATTCCTCCATGTTTCCTGTTCTTCATCAACATAATCATGTCCATGACCACCATCACAATCTACTTCTTCCTCACCAATTTTAGCCTCTTCCTCACCAATGTCAACCTCTTCCTCACCAATTTCAGCCTCTTCCTCACCAATTTCGACCTCTTCCTCACCTATTTCAACCTCTATATGTTCCTCAGCAGCATGACCCTGTTGTACACTCATTCCACCCTTTTCTACAATCTCAACCACACCCACCATGTTTTCATCATGTGTCTCTTCACCACAAGTAAGAAACAAAACTCCCACTGCCTCACTGGGAACATGTTGAACATATATTTCTACCATGTCATCAGTCTCCTCTGCATACTTAGCCAAGTTCATTGCTTCCTGTCATCATTCAAAAATCTCAGATTATTCATCAGCATTTCCTTGGACCCCTTCCACCATAGTTTGAAGTCTGCATCATACTTAAATTCTTTAATAATTCCAACTGCTTCAAAATAAGACCAACGATCTGGATCAACTCCTACTATCACGTGTACCTCTCTGCCAACATACCGTAGCCCCTTATCATTAACAAACTTTCCCATGTGATGCAAACGAACTTCGAACACCATTTCTAGACCTACATTCAGACATTAACACTTTACTCCCAAAATCGACCCAGCAATCAGAAACGAAATACGAGAACTTACCTTGATACAATGCGCGATTGCCTTTCACACCCGTCTCTTTCACGACCACCGCAACGATCGCCTTAATACAATGCTTCGAGAAGAAGCTTTCCAGTACATTGTTCAAGTAATGTTTCTAGAAACGTCACTTTTCCCCAATTGCAAAAAACTATTTGCCCTAAATCCTAATTCATAATTCGATCCCTAATTGATCTGATCACTCAACACACGTGTTAAGTCATGACAGGACCGTTAGTCACATTAGCAAAAACTTCACGCCGTTCATTTTTAGGAACTAAAGTTACATGTTTCAATACTAAGAGGATGAAATGTCATCAATGTTCTGAACAAGAGCTAAAACCAAAAATCAATTAAATTTCAAGAACTAAAAACATATTTAACCCAAATAATTTTAATAATACCCAATTAATTTCAGGGCAACAATTAAATCTTGGTCCCAGCTCGACAATTAAATCCTAAATTAATGTTAGTCGAATGTCAAAATCATTGATGCTTGCAATTTCACTCTCCCCGTTATCCCATATAGTTAACCGGCAATTATTTTCATATGGAGAAAACTATATTTCATAAAAATTAATTCTGGTCAGTTTTATTATAGTTTGACTTGCTGGTGCACATTCATTTTTTTTTTTTCTTTTGGTTGAGAAATCTGAAAAGCAAATCTTCGATAGCATCAGCACATAAAAATAGGACAAGAACATCCTTTCACATACGTAGCCGTTTTAGCTTGAGTATAATAATTCATATATGATGGGAATCTAACTATATGATTCAATCATCTGTATCTGAAGACTCTGAATCTTCATCGGCTTGCAACTCGAAAGGTCTCAGTCTGTTTGTATTGGCTTCCAATGGAGGTAGTCCATCATCATCACTGTCCTCCAGCTCATTCTCTTGTTGGGAGGCAGAAGTTTCATTTAATTCATCAACCATTGCAGATTTAAAACTTTCAGGCCTAAATGTTGGCAAATGATTGAAAGAGTGAGTATAATACCTTGGGGATGAGTACCGATAGATTCTACCATACAAAATCCAAATTTTGATATAAAAAGTAAATATATGATTATTCAACAAGGGAACCCAAAGCAAGTGAACATACAAAAATCAAAGCAGGAAACAATACACACCATTCAGGAGTTTTCTGTAGTTCTCGAACTTGATTGTAGAAAAGAACTTGAGAAACAAGGCATGCAACCTTGCTACCCGATTCAAGAGCCTTTTCCTTTCTAGTTACATCAACAACAACAAAGCTCCCTACAACATGAGAAAGAAGGGTTAAATGTTAAACTCTTTGGCAGATGTGTTGGAGTAACAAAATCTTAAAGAACACATGGTGCATTCGCCAACCCCAAACAGAACATGTAAATAACTCAAACAATGTTTCTAGCAGTACACACTGCAAATATGTTTGAGTTTGATAACGATGGATTGTTTAACAAAACAGATTGGTGAAGTTGACATGGCTTCTAAATAAATAAATTCTACGCTCCATATAGACAAATTCATTGTTAGCTAAATTTTTTCTGAATTCTCAAACAACGAAGCAATAAAGGCTTAAATAAAAACAGCTTGTTAAGTACAGTTGAAAAGGAGACAAACTATAAGTATCCATTCCATGACATGGTCGGTGAATAAACTATCACTAATGTCCAGACAGGAAATCAGCTATTATAACCATTTGATAAATATTATCAGTAAAGCAATTGATTTTGTTTTTAAAAACTAGTAACACAAATTAGCGTGGCGTAGTGCTGAATTGCTTTTTAAATAGGACAGACCTAGTTTAATCCACACGCTTTTCCGAAATTTGGCAGGGAAAAGAGCTAGTGATTTGTTGCCACATGCATCCTCGACCTTCACACGTCAAAATCCAAATATAAATGAGAACCTATACACACATAAGTAGTATATACATTATAAAGGGGTGTTTACATTGAACAGATTAATTTTAAGAGAAATCATAAAAGTATAAACGCAATCCCTGCCACACAATTACAAACTATTTGCTTTCACAAAAGTACCAATGTTTTGTTTACTACCAGAGTAGAACTGCAACTTATTGTCCTTTTTAATATGTATTTTACCTCTCATTCTCACAGATGCAAACATTCAAATAATATTCCTTGATTTATTTCTCCACCAAAGTTTGTCAGTTTGACCAGTTATTTTCTCATTTTCCTCAGTATGAATAAAAAAGAAAGTTTGGAAGATTTGGGACTGGTAAAGCAATACCTCAATGATATTAGAGCCTCGTAAAGACACCACCTGCATGATGCTTTGCCCATCTTGAAGCGTGACATGTTTTTCCTCTATAGCCCTCTTCAAATTCTTCCTTCCTCCTCTCATGGCCACCTAAAACCCTGATTTTCTATTTGACAAGGATTCTCACTACACTCTGTGTATCATAAACGGCAATTTAACAGACTAACCCAAAAGAACATTAAAATGGAAACATTGATAAAATCTTGATAAAATGGACCAACCTCGAAACAGCAACCCAAGAAGTAAGAATGCAGCCTCCACCGCAACGCAAAAAAGAACAGAATCCTTTAGGTTGATAGAGAGGCATAGAGAAAAGGGAACAAGAGAGACTTGAGAGAATGAAACTGTATTATTACTGCATGGTAGGTGATGTATATTTACATGGTAGGTGATGTATATTTATAAAAGTGAGTGCAGTAATACAACGTGTATAACATAAAATTGAGAAAAGTGTGGCAGCTTTCAGTGTGTGCAGAGATCAGCTAGTTGAGTACATATAAAATAAAATAATTTGAGTGGATAAAATAAAATAATATTAATTTTTTATTAAGTGTTCAATAGTTGTTGGAAGATTGCGAGATGTATGTTTATAATTTTCCTTCTTTTTTATATGGCTCTTCATATTCTATCTTTATCCTGATCCTAATAAATATCAAACTCACTTGCAATAATTAAAACTAAAATTACAAAAATTAAACATTTGTTACTTTATATTGAAAGGCTAAAATATAAGTAAATGATAGTTCTTTTAAAAAGATTATAGTTTTACTCATGAAGTAAAGTAATTCAATGAAGTATTAAGAATCAGATTATTGTTGAATTTTTTTTTAATCCTTTAAAGAAATAAAAATAAATAAATAAACTTCCCTAAAAATTAAAATAAATGTATAAATAAGTTAGTTTGAAAAAAATATTTTACATTAAACTAATTTTAATTTTGATATTAAAAAACCCTAAATAATAGTATTGGTCTATTTACTAGCTTTACATCAAAAAGCCAACAGTAACTTTGATTTTAACACTACAAAAGAAACAAAACTATTAGCAAAAACCACAAAGCTAGCAATACTGATAAAGGAAAGGATATTCTTGAAGAGGAGGGTCACAAGAAAAGCAGAGGTGATTCTGGCAAGCTGTAATAATAAACAGTGTCTTTCTCACACTTATAACGCTTCTAGAAGTAAATTAAAATTACACAAGTATAATCATAAGTATTCCACCACAATTTAGACATAGCTACATAATTCTCTCAACCAACAGCACAAAAATATAATAGGAAACCTTCTGACGTCGTTCAACTACAAATAAAGATAGCATTCAAGTCCCTTTGTTGACGAGACAAGGGAACCCATGCAACTTGACAACATATTTAGGAATAGACTAAGCCACTGACTTTTTTGGGAAGGATGTTTGAGTTCAAGGAGATAAGCATACTTGAATAAGCAATCCCACCACAAAAATGACCTCACAACCATGTAACTTGGTAACCTGATGATAAAATCCATGGAAATGTCTTCCTCAGTCCATTCTGTAAGCAGAAGAGGTTGAAACAAACCAAGGGAAGCCATAGCAGAATGTTTACTTCTTAGACACACAAATAAATTCCATGATTCCCTTTGTCATGCCTAGCCAAAAGAAGGTCCTTGTAACACATTTGTAGGTCTTAGTGACCACGGAACATCCACCCACTAAAGTGGAATGAAACTCAGTTAGAAGGATATGAATGACGGTGTACTGCTTGGACATCAGCAACTACCCTTAAAAAAAACAAACCTTCCCTCAGCTCATAAGCTAGACTAGAACTTGGATCAACCTATAGCTTATCCTTTTATTGGTTCAAATCTGGATCAAGAATAATTATTTTATTAGTTTGNNAAAGCCCGACCAATAAGGGCTCACAAAAAGGGAGTTTAGATTACCAACATTGTCCCTCCTAGAAAAAACACCAACTGCTTTATTCTTAGGCCTAGGCTTATAAATAACTTCAATGAGGTAACACACTAAGTTGAAAAGTCAACATTGTTGATCATTTGATCAAGAAAATGTTTTAGTCTCTAGTGATCTGTGAATACCTTAATACTTCTTTGGGAGGAATAGAGTCTCCAATGTTGAATTGCTAAGGAAAGAATCATGATTCCTTCTTATAAACTGATTTTGGTAATACCCTAAGGATAGTGCCTTGCTAAAACATGCTACGGGTCATTGATCTTGCATCAATCCCATGCCTAAATGTAACATGTTCTATAATTAATTCCTTTAAGAAATCAGGTTAGAATAAAAAATGTGGCAGGGCAAGCCTTAATCAAGGCATCACTTGGTACAGAGGAAGAAGGCCTTTAGTATCTTCTAAAACAAAGGCATGAAACTCTAGAATATGTTGCAGCTCACACTCAGTGGGAATATCATTATAGCACTAGTATCACCCCCATGTTCTGATTTTTTTTAGTATTCCTCAAGTTCACTTCATAGTCTTCTGCAATCTCTATTAAAATAGACTGTAAAGCTATAGTTTGGTACTTGTCCTATATGTGGTTCCCTTTTAGAGTGATAGTTCATCCATTCTTATCAAGACTCAGTGTCTTCCTCCAATCTATTATGGTTTGTCCAGCAAATCCACTCCTAACAATAAGTCAACCCCTCTTAATCTTACACACAAGCATCCATATCCAAATTATACTAGCCAACTTTAATCTTCAGTCCCTCACATAAATTGAGAAGCACACCAGCTACCATTTCCAAAGTTGACTATAAAGCCCCACGTATTAGTAAAACTCATTCCTAGAGCCCCAACAGACTACAAAGACATAAAGTAGTGACTGGCAGCACTATAGACTAAAGATTAGAATTTAGTACCCCTCCTAAAGTCCTTCAATTTATTCACCCTTAACGAACATCTTAACACAGATAGCATAAAAAAGTGGGGGAAGGAGGGTGGGAGATGGAATAAAGAAATAAAGAACAAACATTTCACGCAAAAACCCATAACCCGTGTCAAAAGAAAATTTCAATTCCAAGAAAAGCTGATCAGAATCATTTAGAATAATTATAAACAGAGGCAATACTAATTCAACTCTAAAGATTATCGCCCGATGGTTCTCCAGCAGAAAACAAATGCTCCCCCCAAAGAAAACCCAACTAAAAAAAGAACAATTTAAGAGAAAAGTAGAAGGGCGATGAGTGCTGTGTGGGGGGTTTTAGAGCAAACCCTAGAGAAAGAAAGAAAAAAAACACAACCAACAGAAAATTTGAAAGAACGAAGAAAATAAATCTTGAAAGATATGAACCGAATAAGAAGAGGCAACCACCATGGCCTCCTTCATTCTATGAGTGAGAAAAAAGAAAGTTTGAATAGAGAAAAGGCAAAAACTTGTTCATGAACATCACCTGAATGAGAAGCAATGCAATGGAAGCAAGTAACGAGTTGAGTTGTTAAGTCAGGAGAAGAGTATGGCTTGCAGAGGGTTTTCTTCACTCCAACAGCAAACCAATTTTAGTTTTTAATAACAGATTGGCCTAAGCCCAATCAGAAAGGAGTGCGGCTTAGCAGAAGCAGGAGTGCAGAAGGGAAGTTTTTTTCTTTTATAAAATCGAATGTGCTTGAGCCCAAAGACAAGGGGTGCGACTTAGCAGAAAGGGGTGTCAGAGAAGAATAGTTTTTTTTTTGTTGGTTTTGCCCAGGCCCAGTTCTCTCCCCATTCAGAAACTCAGAAACCCCTTTAGGGGTTTCCACATCCTCACCTCATTTCACTCAGTCGAAGAACACAAGGCCTAGAGCCTCTATCTCACTCTGCCGATAAACCTCCCCACCTCCGCCGGCAGTCGCGAGCCATTTTAGCCTCCAAGACGGCCACCCTTTTCGCACCTCCCCACTGCTGGCTAAAGCCACACCAGCGACGTCGTCGACGAGGGAAGCGCCAACTCGAGGGAGCTTTCTCCTTTTCGCACGCTGCACCCACCTCAGCAACCAGGGCCAACCATCGAATCGTCAACCTACGTTGTCGTCGAGGTTTCGTCGTCTCATAATCGCCGGCGACCCCAACCTCTCGTGCCTCCTCTCCTTGAAGAAAACCCTAGGGTTCACAGTAAAGCAAAACGCAGTACCGTGATCGAACACGATACCAAACACGGCAGTTTAATCGATGCATCGCACAGCAATTCAGGGCTTCCGCGGAGCTGGTGCACGGTAATATAAAGAAAACGCAGACTGGAGCGGTTAAAGGGATCAAACGACGACGGAATTGGCTCAGAGAAGTGGATTCAGATCGAAGAGTGAGGCCATGTAGCTGAGAGTGACAGAGAGAGAGGAAGGGTCTTATTGTGATATGCTCTCTGAACGGTGGTGGCTCTGAAAATTTTCTATCTTTTCTTGGCTCTGCGCAGTGCAGGTTGAGGGTGATGGCTCTATGCTCGAGTCGGGATGGAGGTTCCAGTGGGTAAATGGAGTGGTTTAGGTGAAGATAAAGATACTGGTTCTGTTTTTTCTTCTTTTGCCTAAGACCGTATACAGTTTCTGGAAGCAATGAGGATGATGTAAATTGTGAAAAACTGCTTGGCTTTAGTGAAGGTTGCTGGAAATTGGTTCTTGTTCTTGGTGGTTGGTTTTTAATTTTGTAGCTTTGTGCAATGCAGGTTGAGGATGATGATGTGGGTCAGACGCAGTGGTTGTTGAGCTAGATGTTGGGGTATAGGTGAGAAGGAGAATGGCTGCCCAGGCCGAGAGAAGCAAGACGAAGGCTATGGTGATGGTCTCGTGAACAACTCGTGGAGATTGGGTTCTCTTTCTTTCTTTGCAAATGAGAAGAATCAATGTTTTGGGGGAACTTTGTATGGATGAAAATTCTATAAAAACTTATTCTGATTTGAGAAATTGAAAGAGGAAACCATGCTTTACTCTTTGGTTGTGATCCTTTCTGGGTGCTGGCTTTGAAGCAGGGAAGTAGAAAAGCATTTTTTTACCGTTTCTGGGCTAGGGGTGAAGATGTAACAGAGATATCGGGTAGCCAATGCAACGAAAGAGATGAAAAATACCAATGCAAACATAATGATCAAATGATGCTATCATGCGGCCAGGGCAACAGTTATTGATTCACCGATAGACTAGATAAACTGGTATAGAACACTTACCTTGAGGGATTGAGCTTCTTGTTTCTGCTTTTCTCCCTACGATTGCGGATTAGAGGGCTTTCTATTCTCCTCAGGAAAATAGTAGCTGCTGCAAAGGATGGATGATGAAGATGATGGCCCAGATAGGTTCTTCTCTCCCCTTTGCTCAAGCTGTCAATGATGCTTCAAAACCCTCCCAATGCTTTCTCCCCAATGACGATTCCCAATCCTCCTTTTCTTCCTTCTTGCTCCCGTACCATATTTTTTTAGAGCGTAACCGTTTTCGCATCAATGAGGGGAAACTCACATAATCGCAAGTGATGTGCACCATAGGATCAAAAAGATATCACGACTATGCTTTCGAGACTCTGTAACTACCTCAAAGGCGTGAAAAGTTAAAGGAATGTTTGGGAAATGAAACGTCTAAACGGTGCGCAACAAGGAACTCCCACGATGAACATCAATGTGAAGGTTGATAGTTAACTTGACCATATAAACGGAACGGTTAACTCCGAGGGACATTATGTATAGTATTATGTATAGTATGATATCTACACTCTGCGGTTAGCACACTCAATAATGATCGACTGTAGTAGCTTTCATCATCCAGGTTAAACCAGGATCAACGCTAGTTAAAAGTCAAACAAGGTTTAGGCTATGTTTTTTTGGGGGGATTTGTGGGAGAAGATTTGGGAGAGATGATTTGAGTGAATTTGAGGGTAATTTTATTGTTGTTTTTTTGAGTGGATTTGTGGGTAATTGAAAGTAAAGTTTGTGAGAATTAGTGTAGGATTTGATTGATGTGACAGATTATAAAAATTAGTTTAATTGGTAAAAATGATAGATTACCAAAATGCTCCTAGGTATTAAAGTAATATAAAATGTGATATTTGTAATGTTATATTTTAATATATTAATGGTTAATAAAGAGGAAATTAATTAATAATGATTTAAATAATAAGTAAATTTAATTTTTAAAATATTGAAAATTTATAATGTTGTAATATAATTATATTTTTAAAGAAATATATACATATAAAGAAATTAGTTATTATTTTTGTAAATAAATTGAATTTTTTGTTAAAAGAAAAGTGTGGGGGAGCGAAGGGATAGAAGCGTTTGGAGTGTGAAAAAATAAAGAGATGATTGGGGGTCCAAAATTTGAATTCGAAAAGCGAACAGACAAAGAGAGACTTATCCCTCTACCTCTGGTATTGTTTCAAACCACACTATATATATTCTTCCTAATACCACATCCTCTGCCGTAACAAGATAACGAGACAAAAACCCTAGATAACCCCTTTTCTTCTACCTCTCAATATGGCCAAAAAGAAAATGTCTCATTCAGCCAATTCTCAAGAACCCAAACACTCCCAAAACGAAACACAAACCATGTCAATGGCTACCCTAACCGATGATTCCTATCTTCAACAGATTCAGAGCCTTAGAAACCTCAATGCCAAACTTCTTAAAGAGACCGCCGAGCGCCGCCAACAGATTGACTCCCTTCAGTCGGAGCTACACCACTCTGTCGTCTCCAACAACGACATACTCGCTGCCTTCGACATAGAAAAGGTAGTCACTTCGGTTGTCGTGGACAGCCACGTCAAGGGGATGAATCTCTTATTCGACACACTCCTTGGAGAGAAGGATCGCGAGGTTGAACGTCTCCAACGTGAACGGGAAAGTCTCGCTGTTCGGTTCCAGAACGAGACGAATCTGTTTGAGGAGAGTTTAAAGAGAGAGGGGAAGCTTCGAGAAGAAGCGGAGAAGCTTAGGTTGGAAGGTGAAGCTCTGGCCAACCGGTGACAGCTACCGGAAAGAACCCATCGTTGCCATGCAAAGAACCGCAAACAAACTGCCATGCAAAGAACGGCTGGAACCGAATATGCCATGGTTTATCCGGATACTCTTCCTTTGCAAACTCTGGAAAAACCTGGATCCGGATACAGCAAGAGTGTATCCGAATACCTACCCGAGATCTCAGAAAAAACTCCATCCGGATACGCTTTGTTTGGATCCGAATACATGTGCACGCCATCTTCATCTTCAACCTTCGTCTTCTTCATCTGCCGTCGTCATCTGCCGTCGTCATCCGCCGTCGTCATCCGCCTCCTTCTTCTTCATCATCCCCTCTCCACAACAACACGTCTTCCACCTGCAAAAAAACAAGGATAATGTGTGTGCGACAAAGGGTATATGAGTCTTTTGGCTGTAAATCATCGCAAATCGTCTCATTTTTGCGAGATGGTGAGCACAGTGCAATGAACTGAAAATCAGCACAAATCCTCGCATTTCCGTCGCCACAAATCAGTCCAAGGGAACGCAGATTTTAAAATTTTCTTCGCCCGCAAATTCGCTTGAACAGTACAATCTGTTCAAGCGAACAAAGCTTTAGCGCACGTCAAGCCATGTTAAACAATGTTTGACCGCAATTAGGCTAACATTTGAGTAATTGGGCTAATATTTCGATAGGAAATAAAATAATAAAAGATATCCAATTAAAGATATTAATAAAACTGTTTATGAGCAACCGACCGGATTTTAAGGTAAATCTATCTGAGGTAGGTCTGTTTATACTCATGCTTCATTCACACTCAAAAATATTCCATAGTGATAATAAAATCACATAAGAATTGAGACTCCATAACCAACACCTAACTTAAACGTCGAAGTGCCTTTTGCAGATACCTCCCCCATCTACTGATATATATATATATATATATATATATATATATATATATATCCCATCTACTGGTATTAGTATAAATTGGTTTCGCCGCTTCTTTTCCTGTAATTATGATTGTTCCTTTTTTTCAACTTACATTGTCCGTTCTCCTTTACCAGTAGATGGGATATATATATATATATATATATATATATATATATATATATATATATATATATATATATATATATATATATATATATATATATATAAATTAAAACCACCCAAAATAACTTAAAAAAAAATTAAAGCGAACTTTAAATGGCAACTAATTTCTTAATATAATTATTTGAAATAAATAACTATACATTCTATAAAATTTATTATTTCATTAAAAATAAATATATTTAATTCAAATATTTATAAAAATAAATCAATTATTAAAATATAACAATTTAATTAAAATAAAATTCAAAAATAGAATAACTGAAAATTTCAAATGAGTTATTAATTAATTACAAAACCACTCAAAATAACTTAAAAAAAATTTAAACAGAAGATTAAATTGCAAAAGATACAACAGCTATCCGTTCATAAACATTAAATATAAATTTAAAAACATTAAATAAAATATAAAAAAAAAAAAAATCTACATCGAATGTCAAAATGCGGCTGCTAAATCAGTTATCAACATCTGATTCAGCCCCATCGTGTCTCCACAACCGATCCACACCACAACACTGTAAATCCACTCTTTATCACGTTTCATCACGTTATCAAAAATGCCAGAACACACCAATACTATCAAGAGAACTGGGTAGCTGGTTGCAAACAATGCTGGTGGCTGCAGCGAGAATTGGGTGGGTGGTTGTGTGTGAGAGGAAGACGAAAGTGAGATGGAGAAGGGAAGCGCGACAATGCCTGGCGACTGCCTGTGTGCGAAGTGGTTTGCGAGAATGGAGAGAAGAAAAGCAAACAGAGAGTGTTGTGTGCTGTGTGAAAATAGAGGAGAGTGTGTTCCAAGAGATCAAGGGAAAAGGGATAGAGAACTTAATAATGAGATGCGATACAACGCATTTGAATTCTAAGGATTATCTAGCAAAGCAGAAAAGTTATGTGCTGCCCTCTGAACTATTTCATCTGCAACTTAATCAAATAGAAATACAATTTTGTAACCAATAATAACGATACTTTTTTATGAATTACAGCATGAACTTTCTTTCCACAACCACCCAATCTCAGAACGCCCGGGAAGAATTACAAAATTTGAAGTTAACGTAAGTCCTATAAATGAAGAAATGAGGTCCAAGAATATGTGTGTGTATATATATATATATGCAGAGAACCCAGTTAATCAATATTGATTCACAGTTTTCACAATGAAACAGGTTCGTGGATCTCGCCATCTCTGCATATACCCACGTCTATCTTCAGGATTCCTGTCTTGTTGGTTTTCATCACTCTGCAACAATTTCTCCTTGGGGCCTATCATACATGTAATGAAATTAAGGGTTAAGATTTAAATAAGTTTATAATGATTTAAGGAATATAGAAAATATTAATGAATGTGTTGATGTTAACATACTCTATCCCATAGATGCGGGTCTGGCTTCTTGTGCACCTCTACTTTTTGAAGCTGAGAAGGATCAGGCATCTGCCAGTGACATTCTGGGTGAGGAACAAGATGTCTGTCATATTCAGTCACTGTGTGTTTCAATGTGGAATTATTCAGTTTTGCCTTTGAGAAGTAAAACACGAAAGGCTTCTGACAAGGGTTTCTGCTAACTGGGCGTGTGTTGAATGCATATGCAGTGTAATCTGCTCTTCTATACCAATTCAGGAATGTTCTTGAAGGCATTTCCATCTCCCTCTGTGTGAATATCCCACGAAATATTTGAACAGCAAAACCCCATGAAACCGAAATGGTCCATTTTCTTTTCTTGTCGTAGCAAATTGATTGCTGAACGAGGGACGCTGAGTCAAGCTTCATTGGAATGGTAAGCCGTTGAAGGGCTTCTATTCTGGTAACATTCGGGAATATTGGCTCAACCACATCAAGGTGGTGCAGTGACACCAATGGAGTCACTGGATGAGCTGCAAGAAGCCCCAACAGGTTCCCATACACATCATACTGTTTCAACAAAAAGAATCTATTAGTTTCGCAAATGTCACTTTTAGCTAACTCATAAAAAGACAAGCCTAATCACGGAAGAAACAACAAAAGTCCTCGTCGTTTAGTGTGGTGTTGCTTGCTCAACTACCATAAACCTACGATGATTAAAGTCAAAATATAAGGTTCCTAAACTGGAGCTCTATATGTATGGTGCCCCTGCAACCAAATGGTAACAAAAGAGTGTTTAGAAACCTAAGTAAATTAGAAAATAACATACAAGTTGTTCACCACCCACCGTCCTATAATGGACCGTGTTTTGTTTGCAAGAAACTTGCACTTAGATGCAAAATATCACTTTCAAACTAATCAAGTTCAGTAGCAACTGGTTTGCTGTATAATGTAATACATTAATAACTCAAGCATTTAACAGATATATAGCACCGAACATACATAAAAGACAATTCAAACATCAGTTCAATTGTTTGTAGAACACTAGTTTTCATTACATTTTTTAAAAAGGAAAATGATATTTTAACACCATTTTTTGACACTATTTTGAAACTGCATACGTGTTAAAATGTGATTGAACGATTTTAAATTAAAAAAGTTGAGGCAGGAGTATATTTGAAAAAGAAAAACCAAAATTTGTTTTTTTAATTTGAAATCGTCTCACCACATTTTGACACGTATAAGGTGTAAAAAAAATAGTGATAAAATATTATTTTCCTTTTTTAAATATTATGTTATATTCTTCACCCTAGTGTAGTTTCCTTCTCCGTTTTACATTCCCATGGCCACGTATCTATTATCATAATTAATATCGATTACAGATTTTAACTATTCATCATAACAATCAAATACTAAAAATTATAATAATTAATTAATTCAATAACCATTGAAACTTTTATTTTATTTTTTAAAAATATCTATTTTATGTGTTAGTGTATAACTTAAAAAGTTAAAAATTGATAATAAATTTTCTTAACGAAATGATTGGACCTACGTAAGGAAATCAGAAATGAAACATAAATTGATAATACAAGGTGAATATATATCATGTTTTTTAAGATCATAGTGCTTCTCTCTGGAAAATTTTGTGATTAAATCAAAAGGAAAAGAAATAAAAAAAAAATAGTAAAGCATGATTTATTTTCCTTTCTTCTTTTTAGCAATTAAAGTTACTCTCTTTTATATAAGGTTCTATTTACGATAAAAAAAAACTATTTTCATTTTTAAAAAATTAAAAACTAATCTATACTTATAACTTCACTTCATTTAAAGAAAAAAAAATCATTTCTTTCAAACAAATATGTTTGTTAAACACTAAAAGCTACCTACAAAATTCAATGTATTTAATTTGATATATTCCATATTTATGTATTATTCCGTATCAAAAGACATTTATAAAATGGGTCTAAATCTAAATTTTATTAAAGATATCGAGAATTTAAGTTTAAGTTTAAGTCTCATCTTATATATAAATAAGTAAAGTATTATATAAATGTCAAAAACTGATTAATTTATTATTTTAAAATTTTAAATAAAAATTGGTATCAATTCTTTATATAATTAGACTCAAATATTAGTTATATTTGTTTAACGTTTAACATCCTCCTCTACACTCAAGAAAAGTATCCCTAACATGAAACTTTGTAGATGTTCTAAACACACAGTTATTATTATTCGGTTAATAAATTATAAGATGTGAAACAAAAGACATAATCGAGACCACCGACACCATTGAGAGAACTGTTGTACTGTTTGCAATAACAGTAAATTGGAAAGTTGTACTGTTATATCCTTCACCACCTCTCCCTGTCCTTACTTTCTCCTTTCTCCTTTATAGACTCTGTCTTTTTATTTTGAATATATATTAATATACGTCTGCATAAAAAGTTTAATTTTGATGATATGTATCAAACAAAAAATTCTATTTTCAGAAATAATTTTCATTTGATAAATATTCTAAAATTAATCTCAGACTTTGGTACACCTTGGGTAGACATGTTTTTGTACTTTAATTAATTAATCATGAAAAAGAAAAAGTACGTATTTTTATAAAGCTGGATTTTTTGCAAGAATAAATTAGTAGGGGTAGAGGTAGGAATAGAGACCTGGTGAAAACCGAGTTCCTTGGTGAGTGGAACACCGAGTTCAGCCATGCAAGCTTGCATTCGATCATCGGAGCCATACAGAGAAGGGTACCTCTGAATACAACGGTCTTGAGTTTTGCTCAGAGCTTTGGCCAAGGGGTAGCTGATAGCGAAGCCCCCTCCGCCGTAGGCCATGCCGTAGGAGAAGAATATGTTCTGCAAGTGACTCTCGGACAAGCTCCCAATGTAGTACATGTGGTTGTGGTCGTACTTGTTCAGAATCTTCAGCAGGTTGTCGGTCACGAAAACAGTGTCGTCATCGCCCATGACGAACCACCGCACGTCCTTGAGCCCCAGACGCAGCGTTTCGGTGACGATGCGGGAGATCCGAATGGCGGAGCGGTGACCCAGCTTATTGGTGTAGACGAAATTAGAGGTGTCCGTCGAAACCTTCACCGGCGGCAACCCTTCCTCCGGGTCGATCTTCACGCGATCATCCAGCCACACCACTCCCCTCATCTCCTTCTTCCTGTACCAAATCTTTATGTAATTCTTCCTGTGCTCCCACAGCTTCGACGACGCCGCGATTCCGAACACCACGTGACGGAGCTCCGTTTTCTGGTCACGGCGCTTCCCCGTTCCGGTACCCAAAGAGGAGGAGGATTCCCTCTTCTCCGTGACGTTTGCGTAGGGGAAAGAGGAAGAAGCGAGATGGTTGATGATGAAAGGCGCGTGGTTGCAGGCGCTTGACGATGTTGAGACGAGCTTCAGAGTATAAAGCATGTAGATGAGCGAAACGAAGAGCATTAGCCATACCATAAGCTTCGGTAAGCCTAAGGATCGTGCCTGCGCCGTACATCGACCCTGATCCCACGTTACTTTCTCCGATTCTTTCATTCTCCTGCACAAAAATACCGTTAGAGAGAAAAATGAATTGAATAGTAACGAACACACATTACGAGGTAGCAGTTAATTTTTAGGAAGATGCAGCAGCATGCAGAGGTGCCAATGAGCTATATATGCAATGAAAATAAGGAGAGTGAATGCATTAGATAAATACTCGTTATCGGAGTTAGACAAACGTCTAAATTTCTACTTTTATAATTAGCAAATTTCACCTCTCTTTGTTTTTACTCTTCTGGGGATTAAGTGCTTAACTACTTTCTATCCAAAACAAATAAACTACTCTATCATCTAAAACTGGCAATGGTAAAGTCCTCCCCGTTTGTCTTTTTCTTTCGTTTATCTTCTTCTTCATCACCCACGGATTACTGTTGTTAACTTATATCAATTTGTTATCTTCAAGAATATCTTTATATATTAGTTTTTTGCGCAAACATGAAAAATCTATCGTTCTCTGTGACACTCATTGACAACATATTAACAATAGAACCGTGTGCTGCCATTTTTTGTCTGAAATTTTCATTTCAGACGAGACTTCTGACAATGTTACTTTTCTTAATAAAACCAAAGTTTCTTATCCACAATAGAACTCAGCACCTTTTAAGGAAAAAGGAAAGCAATAATGTCAATTTCTATTACTTGTCCAACAACTATTGCTACACATACACAACACCTTTTATTGCTAGATACCACACTTTTTTAGCTGGTCAACGGATTCATTTTTACACACTGTATTACAATATTTTTTATCCTTTAGAACAATTCAAAAAACCACATATTGTGATTTGTGTGTTTGAAATTTTTTTGTTAACTCCTCATCTCGTAAAACTATGCCTTGTTCACCTATGAATTGTGGTTTTCGTAGTAGATAATTTTTTATATAGTTAACATGATAATGCTTTACGAAGTGGTACTTTATTCTGTCTCTGTTCTGTTTCCCACTGGAAAACTGTATAATTTATGAGAAATGCTACTAATATGTTCTGTGGTATTCTCAAAACTTTATGTCCAAGGTGGAAACATGTGTTAAATATAAGAAAGTCAACCTATCGTGGATAAAGCAGAAGCAGATAACTAATATAACACGGTAGTTATTTTTCCTTTAATGTATACATACAGTACTGGGAGTAACATATAATAATGAGAAACTTTACCCCACTAAACCACGATGATGAATGGTAAATGTTCTTGAAAAACTTCATAAACACTTTTTTACAAAATTAGAAACTATCTTCTATAATTTCTTTTAACTTTTTATTTTTAAATTTGATCTAAACTAATATTAATGAATTTATCAAATAAACTCTCTATTGTGTTTGCTAACTCGTGCACCCTATAAAGCGCAGAAGAAAAATATTCATGTCTCGCTCCCGTAGGACCATTCCATCGGCCCGTCATCTGCAAGGGGTACTTGTGCCTTATAGAGTTTCCCTCTTTTCTACTGTACGGGGCTTCCTTCTTGCACCACCAATTTTTCTTCCTTCACCTCTAAACTTTTCTAAATTAATCAATTTACGCCAACTTTCTGACTAGGTTAAGAAAATGTTTTCTCTCTCTTTATATCTATCTCACCTGATGTTAAGATGGGTTGAACCGTGAGTCAATCCGATGAGTTAAAAAGGAAATTAAAATTTTTATATGAACTAATTTTGAGTTCTTGCAGCTAAGAATTTAGTTTGTTCGGATTGAATCTGTTGGACCTAATTTTATTTTTTTATCTTGTTTCTTTTACTGTATTTGGAGTTTGTGATAATTTTGAATGTTTTTTATTATATTTGCCTGCATGGAAGATGGTATATCCAGGCCTATCCAATAAACTATGGGCCCAAAAAAAGCTTGACAAATTATGCACTAACCCATGTATTCATATTCCATAGTATAGAATTCATTGCTTTTTTATGCAGATGATACTAGAAGTTTTCATAATTTATCAAGAGTGCAAATTACCATGATTAGCACTTGACGGTATAACTATTAATTAACAAATATTGGATTAAGTGCACGGCATAGCCTAGAAATTGACAAAAATTCCTTTCTAATTGAGTGTACATTCAAAACTGGATATTGCTAACTGAGAAAGAGCGAACAATATATAAAGGATAGAACGAAAGCTACCTAAAAGGGAATACAAATTACAAATGAACGTGAACAAGTAGTGGATTATGACAGCAACTAGATTTTCCTTGGAGAATTGGAGGCGGAGGAAGATGCTCTGGAAATTACAGATATGATTGAATGAAAAGCATTGGCTGCTATCTTGGACTTAATCTGCCCTCTTTTTGGAAGTGGCTTTTGGCTTCTCAACCTGTTCCTGTTGGCAAATTCAGCAGCTGAAACACGACCCATTCTGTTGTTCATTCTCTTACTATTAAAAGAACTGATCTTTTTAGTGGAGGTAGCAAATAGTGATTATGTGAAGACCTGGGTAGGAGGAAATGTAAGGTAGGAAGGAGTTTATATAGAAAAGAACCCTGAAAAACTCTATCCATATTTTAATATAGTTAGGTAGGAGAGCGTAGGAGAGTGATGCAAATTAATATCGGGAAAGAGGGTGAAGCAGCACTGTCTCGCTGGTGGGAGTTAGGGAGCATGCCAGCTATTTTGTGTTACTCTATAAGATTCCTTTCCTCTCAACGGATGACAACTTCAGCGTCGAATCCATACTTTTTTATTTTGAATGAGACAAAAACAAATCATCGCAAGCGTGTACTGTATTATGTAGTTTCAAAGATATAGGATTATTGTTCCTTTCAGCCTTCACCAGTAGGAGCGATGAACACGTGCGGGTAAATCAGTAGGATCTTTAGTATCTTCCTTAGTCGCTTGTTTCTTCCTTGGACAGATACGTATGTTGACATTTGGACATCAATTCAGGAGCATGCTGCACTTCTTTGTCGCTGTCTCAGATTCAGCTGCAAGACCAGCTGGCTGTGTTTATGTATATTCAGGTCAAGCAAATATTAATATATGATTCTATGTTAATGATTTGAGTGTGTATGGAACATTTTTCATGTTATTTATATACACATGATGATGGTGCGGTGTCACAGGGTTATAAAACTTGTTTTTCTGATATCAAACACGACCGCCGTGCACCATGATATAAAAAAAATAAAAGAAGGTTTGTCAATGTTTTTGTCTGATATGTGTTCAATTGGTGCTTTTTGTGACGGTTGACTGGATGGTATTTGGTTGACCTAACTTGTCTATTACGTGGAAGATTCAGGCCTGCATCCTGTTAAGGTGGACACAAGGACATAGACAGATAGAATTTGTCTTTCTTTCCTTGCGTTAGAACATATGCACTTGACTTTTGTTCCTGAGATAACATATTCTTGGATTTCATGCCAAGTCAGATACAGCAAAACAAATGAAGCATCTAAGCAAACTACGATCGATTCTTTGATTGAGGCTAGAGAAAACTCTTTGTTCTTTTCCTCAAGTAAGTCACATAGGCAGAAGATATTAGTATCAGTGCCACTGCTCGTCAATGGTAATATTTGGGTAAGAAAATTTACAAATGGAAGCTGTGATCAATTTACCCGCCAGAACTTCATGCCATCGGCTGGGAATAGACTCCAACATCACAAAGAGACTGGCCATCAGGTTCCCCTCCAGAAGAACAAAATGCAGCTTGTACTCAGACAAGATAGAGATAAAACGACACACCATCAACAACAATGTCCTGGGCAAATATTGGGGTAGAAATAGAATTTTAGCCATGGCTTCAAAAAGAGATCCCAATTCTCAGCAAAATTCTCTTTCTTCAGCAGAAACTGTTGATGAGTACTTCACAAGCATCAACGGTAAAGACCTGCGACAATTGGA
The DNA here is from genome assembly GCF_000741045.1 of Vigna radiata var. radiata. NCBI lineage: Eukaryota > Viridiplantae > Streptophyta > Magnoliopsida > Fabales > Fabaceae > Vigna > Vigna radiata. The sequence continues at coordinate 1,846,130 of NC_028361.1, read as the reverse complement.
TGAGTGTATATCCGAAGATGCTTGCTTTGAAGACTATGCCTTCACCAAACCATTCCAGGGAAAGAAGGTTTGTTTCAGAACCGTATTTCCTACCAAAACTAAGCCGTGGTTTGTTGCAATTTTAAATAGCTCTGCTGATAGTGTAAAAATAACATTGCAGGAAGTTATGCGCTTCTTACAACAGCTTACTGAATGCATGGGCCGGAATGTGAAATTCAGGGTGAAACATATATACGAGGGAGATGATTTAACTGCCGCAGCGAACTGGCATATGGGTCATATTTCTTTCGTACATCTATTAATTTTCTCATTAGTTTTTAGTGTTCTCTTAATAAACAAATGATCAAGAGGTTGATTACAATCTTTGTGGTATGGCAGAATGGAAAGAGAAACAGATTCCATTCACAAGAGGTTGCACCTTCTTCAAGTTAACAAAATTGGGAAAGAACCTGACCATTTGGTACGTAGCAAAACGATTCATTCCGGTCTTTTATTTGTGTAAGTAAATCATGTGCTCACAATAAAAGTAAATCCAGGAGAACTGAGGTATTAATTGAATCACCTATCAAACCAGGAAGCATAGTTTTGGTAAGCCCCCAAATGTGAATTGTCTCTTCCATAGTTTTTTTATTTCTGTGATACTGAAAGTAACTTTATTTTTCCCCCTTCCTTTATGCACAGCCATCTCATATATGATAATCTATGATACTTTTTTTTTTTCCGGATATGTTTAATTGGCGTCCCTCTTGAAAAATTCAGACCCTATTGAAAAACGTGACTTCGACATTTGACAACTTTCCAAAACTAGCTGAATGTAAGTCATCGTTCTTGTATTTTACAATTCCTTTTAGCCATCCAAAAAACTTCAATTAACATACACATGTGCATGTTCCTGCAGGGTTCTTGAGAAGTCCTCATGTAATACTAACATGGATATTGAAAGTTTACAACATATTTATAGCATGCTGGCTTCATCCTATCCTAGAGGGCTACATAAAGCTATGGAGCTTCTTTGTTCGATTACTAAGCTCTGCAATCACTCTAGTGATTTTTATTTCTAAGACTTTCTTCAAGTAAGGATCACACTACTTACTGCTAGCACCAGAGGGTTGGATATCACATCACTTGTCTCTTTCATCAGTACTCTCTAGCAACGAGACAACAACCAACGGTCCAATAACAGGTGGAAATGGTGGAGGCTTGCTATAGGCGACTACCGGGTCAGCCAACTTTCTCCTAGTTTTGCTAGCTTCATTCTCCTCTTGTTTCTTAGGTATTGAAGTCGTCGACAATCCTGTTTCAAGCATAAAATTGTGTGTGATAAATAAATTTTCTTATCTTCTCGCGAAGTTTAACAGGTAACAAATAAACAAAAGCTTCCAATAAATTAAAAAATACAATCTATACAATATAAAAATAGAAGGCATTACACAATACCCCGTGATCCATTCATCGAGTACTTTTGCCAGAACCTGCATTTTGGAGACAGCACGAGTGCAACAGAACCCCGCATTTTTTCTGTACCGTCCGTTACCTGCAATGATTGAAAGAAACATGCTTTAGATTTATGAATAACTCCATCGTGAGAAAAAACACATCTGACCAACTTAAAACATAGGAAAGACCAAACGGAGTCTCGTTCGTAAAAGGTGTTAGACACATCTACAAATCGATTATTGCAACTGGTATCATCACATCACAGATTGATATTGGCAGTATAATCCAATCCATATGGCCATACCCATTAATTACTTGTGATAAAGCATCTACATAAGAATGAATTTTTGCAAACGAAAACTAAACGGATTTAGCCAGCGGAGAAAACGAAAATTTATATTTATCAGTTCGTAAGATACAATTCTTATACGGTTTCAAAAAATGGTTTACGATCACAAATTTGTCTACAAAATTAAAGATCGTAGCCATGCACTAAGCGATTCTTCGCACTCTTTAATTTGAATAACTTAGTTTTCTTAAAAAAAAAAAAAAAGAAGAGGAAGAAAAATTGTACTATGACTATACGAACACATTATGAAGACTTCAATTCATTCAATTCAAGCCAGCGCATTCACTTACACACATTGGAGATCATGAACATAAAACTCGGAGAAATGAATTGAGAAAATATCACGCTTGCAAGAGTGTGTGAAGCAATGATAAGAGTGAGATGAAAACTTACACAAAGGATTAAATCTGTATTGGAAGGATGAGAAAGAAACAGAGGCGAAAGGAAGGAGAGGAGATTGAACTGATCAAATCCAACGGAAAATAGATTGTTCCCGAAGATTCCTATCACTCAATTTCATTTCATAGATTTGAAGAAGCTGAACAATCTGTTTTATAGATTGGACCGGAGTGGAATGGGCTAGACCAGACGGGTGTTTGAGCCTATATCTCTAAACTATTTTCAAAAATTCTAATTTTAACTTTAATTAATATTTTTTAATTTTTTTTTCTTTTTTCATAAAGTCACCCTACACTTCTGTAAATTTTTCTCCTTTCTTAATATCACTATAAATTTTGAAATCTCCACAAATTTATACTAATTTTAAAATTTTTTTCATAAATTTTTTAAAATTCATTTCTAGATTCAAAATTTAATGATAATTTAATTTAATTTAAAATTTTAACATTATTTAACCTAACTTTATATCTTAATAATTATTAAAACATAATTTTTACTATTGTAATAATTATATTAAAAAAATAAAAGCAAATGTAATTAAAATAAAAGTAAATATTAAAAATTGTTTAAAAATATTATAAATAATATTGCAATTTTAAATTAAATTTTAAATAAAAAGCAAAATTTTAAAAAATTTGTTTACGGAATCCGTTAACATATTTTGATATTAGATAAACAAGCTTTTTACAAGTTCTTTTATTTAAAATTTAATAATTATTAAGTTTAATTTAATATTTTAATATAATTTAATATATTTAAATATAATTATTAAATCAAATTTATATAATATTTTTTATTTTTATTGTTACTATTTTTATTTTAATTATTTTTTTTTAATATAATTATTATTGTAATATAAATCATATTTTAATAATTATTAAAATATAAAAAATATTAAATAATATTAAAATTTTAATGAAATTAAATAATTATGAAATTTTAATTAAAAGAAATAATATAATAGTTTATTGAGAATCAAAATTCGATAAGTAAATCTTTTCAAATTTTTTTATTTAAAATTTAATAATTATTTAATTTTAATTTAATAATTAAAAAATTTATGAAAACAATTTTAGAATCTATACCAATTTCAAAATCTATAGAGTGATTTTAGTAAGAAAGAGAAAAACTCAGATATGTAACGTAATGCGAGAAAAAAATATTAAGAAAATATTAATTAAAATTAAAATTGGAATTTTTGAATATACAAGATGAAAGATGTAGATGAAACACCCCTAACAGAGTAACACCACGTGCTCATGCAAATTGTTATCCAACTCACCCTCCACTTTGGACTATTTATTGTTTTATATTGGTTTAAACCATTTAGACGTTTTTATTTTCGGTTCTCCCACTTTGGTCCTTTTCTTTTAAACTTTCTCAATTGAGTCATCAAAACGGTTAATTTGATCGTTAACGGCCGTTTAAGTATTGATAACGTGGCATTATAAATGAATTTTATATTAAAAATTATTAATGAATAGAAGGGCAAAGTGGGAATAAGACTTTCTTCTTCCTCTGAAACCCTAATTCCACTTTAGGGTTTCCACATCTCACCTCATTTCATTCAACGGAGAATAACACAAAGGGTCTCTCTCGATGACACTAGCAGCCCCTCATCTCCGCCGATAGAACCCAAGGCTACCATCTCACCACTCGACATCTCCGCCACAGACCGTCGTCAATGGTGTCGCCGGTGACATCGCGAGCTGCTAGAGCCACCGATCGCCCTTCCTCCATTTCGGTTCGCACGCCACCACCCCATCCGATCAGTCACTGTCGTTTGAGCAAGCCCAGCCGCCGCGAGTCGCCAGCCAAAGCACCACCAACACCACGGGTCACGGCCAAGGTCATCGCCGGTTACCCTTCGTTCGCAAGCAGGGAAAAAACCCTCCCCTATCTTCGAAGTCGTGGTCGCTGCCACCAAGTGCTACGAGTCCGACACTTGGTTTGTGAGGTGTTTTTTTTGTTGATGATGGAGAGACGGTTCACTCTCTAGGTTTCTGTGGGTTTTGATTGCACGTGCAGCAATGGTGGATGGAGAACGAAGGAGAATGACGATACTGTTCAATCGCGCGGCGATCTGGATTGAGATTTTTCTGCAGGTCTGTGCGAGAGCTGCCATTGTGTTTCTGGGTGTTGTTGGGTTTTCTCTGGCAGGTGCGAGGGTGGAGAATGGTGTCGTTGTTCGGTGATGGTCTGATATTCTAGGTGGATGGTGATTGGCCTTAGATAAGAGAAAGATGGTGGCGGTTTGGCTGTGTTGATTGTTGCGGGCTGTGGCGGCTTGGTGGTGGTCCGATGAAGCGGATAGCGCATGGTTGAGGTGGAAAGGTTGCTGACAGCGTGTGAGGAAGAAGATGGTTAATGGTGGTCGGTGGTTGGGGTTTGGGTAATGGAAGTGGAATTAGGGTTTCAGAGGAAGAAGAAAGTCTTATTCCCACTTTGCCCTTCTATTCATTAATAATTTTTAATATAAAATTCATTTATAATGCCATGTCATCAATACTTAAACGCCCGTTAACAAGAAACTGAATTGTTTCAAATTAGCAGTTTTGAGAACTCAATTGGTAAAATTCAAAAGAAGAAGATCAAAGTGAGAGAACCAAATGAAAATAGAGACGTGTAAATGGTTTAAACCTTTTATATTTTATATTATTTGAGGGAAAGGAAGTAGTCATGCAGCACAATAAAAGAAATATACTTTCAAAAGTGTTAAATTTTGCTGATTGATTGTCATGTAAACTGGGCTCATTTCTATCTTGTGTGCTCTTCCCGTGGTCCATTGGTATTTTCACTCTATCAATAACGGATCTGATGTGTCATAAGAAATTTCATTTTTTTATGGACTCTTCCGAATTGGATAAAAATATTTTTTAATGAGTTATTGAATTTCAGAAATAAATCGAAAAAGCATTCGAGCTAATAAAATCTTTAACTTTAACCTCATCAAAATATACACATATATTCTTTAAGTTTTTTCTTCCTGTTAGAAGATATTAAGGATTTCTTTAAAGATTTTCTCATTTTCTTCCAACTTAACTGTATTTATAATATTTTCCAGATGGAGTGACTCTATTTCCAGTACTCTATCCCATGTATCCCAAATGAAAAAAGAATGTTTGTTAGGAGAATTTAATAATTATAATCATCGATACAAACCCTTTCGATTTTGGAACACCTGCTACAATTTAGCAAAAAGTAAAGTTTATTCCTCATACATCAATATAAAATAATTATGATACCTGAAAAAATTATTTTAATTGTTTTAAAGGACATGTTATATATTTTGGGTAAACATGTTGAATATATAGTTTTTAAGAAATATAAGAATAACAATAATAGTTATGTTTAAATGTTGTTTCAATTATATTGTCTAATTTATTAGTTTTTATATTTTATTAATTTTTAAAAAAATTATAATGAGTTTCACAATTTCTGAAACTTATTATATTTTTTACTTTATGAAAACAAATACGATAAAAACTTTCTTATAAAAAACAATACAAAATTCATCACAAAAATTTGTTAAAAATATTTTATTTTTTCAAAATTTTAGATGAATGAAAGAAAGTTTTTATAGGGTAAAAAGTATATACAATTCAAATTATTATTTTTTCTCTTTATATAAACAGTTTCAATAAAAAAAATCAATGAATGAGAGACATTAACTTTACCGGTAAATGCATAACTTTTTTGTGAGAAGTTAAATTTTATGTTATTTTTGTAAAAAGAACTCTATCACATGTATCTTGTGTTTTAGACGTAAAATTTAATATGATCCGTGTATTAGTATTTATGTAAAATTTATTTAGACTAACATATATCATTTAAGATTTGTTAATAATATATTATGTTAAATTATTCTCTTTAGCTTTCAAAATATTGTTTAATCACATTTATAGCCGCATTTATTAAACACAAAAACAATATGTTAACTATAGTTAAAAAAATCTCAAAATAATCAGTACTCTTAAATAAATATATTGTCGACAATTATTAAAAGCAGGAGTAAAGTTTAATCCTTACAGCAATTGCATTTGGTAAATTTATTATTGCTTTTTTCTTTTCACGATAATTAATCAATTTCTGGGTATAATAATTAATTATTGTAACTATTATTGTTAACATTAAATAATTTGAATAAATTAAACATAATATATTATGTTATGAAAAGTTTCGTTAGATAATTGTTCCTTTTATTCATATTTTGTAATAGTTATAGAAATTTTAAATATATATTGATTTTGATATAAATTATGGGGTAGGTGGGTGTTAGATACACCTTTCTCATGACTACCCAGAGCTTTTGGAATGGTATGTGTTACTGTTTATTATCCCCACGCTTCATTTTTTGAGTCTTAGATGAAACTATGATAAAAAAAAAGTAGAAATTTTAGAATAAATTTAATAAGTTAGTTAATATATTTTAATTACTATTTTATCAATAAAATCCTTTTATTCTATAAATATTCCTTTATATATTTCATTTATATAAATAATATTTTTCTTTAATTTTTATATTTTCATTGTAAAATTTATGAATAAGTTTAATTTGTTATTAAAGTTTATTTAGTAACTATTTTTTTCTTTTTGCTATTATGATGTTCTAACATGTTTCTACTTTTAAAGACACGTATAAAAAGTTGATACTTATATGAACTTTAAGAAAATAAATCATATATTAAATTACATGCCCTATTCTTTTTAAAACGGGTATGCTTTCTCAAAATACATAGTTTATTTTCTTCTATGCTCTAACTACTTGAACCAAATTTTTCTGCCATTGTTTTTTTTGTTATTCTTCTAAAAATAATACATTTTCTCGGTTGTGAGGTTGAGTAACTAGTAACACCTCTACAATTTGTTTTCTCAATCGTCCGGTTCTACCTTTAGATCTTCCTCAATATTTTTCGATTACCGTTCGATCACATTTCTAGGTCTTCTTTTCCTCAAAACCAAAGGTTTTCCAACGTTCAAGGTAGTAAATCAACTACTTCGTACCTTTGACCCATACCAGGGATTAACGAAATCTTAACCACAGCTCAATCCCTGCCCAATGACATAATCACGTTTTACATTAATCTTAACGTAGATCACGGATTTTGACTGGCTGTCATCCTTAAACTGACCGATCACATCCTATCCAGTTGATTTCTCAACCGCCCAGTTCATAAACTCGGGATGATGAAGATGAGTCATAGATGGTGAGTCTGCATCGTGATGGTCCATCCAGTACAACATTGAATAAGAAAATTAATTCATTTTTTAATATTAGCTTATATATATTACTTTTAATTTAAAATGTAGAGACAAGGTTAATAAACTTTTGATATTAAAAAATTAAAATAATTTAAAAAATATGTAATTTAGTGATATATTTATTGTGGTATATAAACTAAAAAAATTTTTTTTTCTTAATGCTTTCATTAATTGAAAATATCTCACAAATATATATAAGCAAAGAGTATTGTGGAAGTTGCTAGTATTTGAATATGACAATATTGTTTGGTTTTGTGTTTAGAATTTAAATTCACCCTTGGAATATGAAAGATAGAAAACTATAAGATATAAAATTATTTATAATAATTTTATTTATATGACACATTTAGCATCATTAGAAGCTACCAACCGTAACTCGATACATGGTTTAACTTGGAAAGGATCAAAGGCCTACAATATCCCTACCAACCGAACTCGATCAATGGAGCTTTGTGGCTTCCTTTAATCTTCTCATCTTTTTCCAAAGGAATACATGTCATCTATGGGTCCATCCATATTAAAGTGCAACACCACCCATTATTTCACTCTTTTATGTCTCACCCTTTACACCCACCCATTATTTCCATTTTTATTTTTCATAATTTATTAAATTATTTTAATAATATATAAAAAGAGATTGCTTTCTAAAATATTAAGAAAATGTAAAAAAAAAATATGTATTTAATTTTTCTTATGGAAATTTGTCAGAAATTACTCAAAAGTAAAATATTATTTATGTCTGCCATTTTCAAGAATTTTTAAAATAAAAATACTTTCTTGACCTTCGTCTAATCAATAGTCAGCAACTTAAATATTATCACTTAGATTCAAAAGCTCATGATTATGTCGAACTAATGATGAAAAGATAATGCCCCAAGTAGCATAGTTTTTGTTGTACTTCCTTTCATCGACGAATAATAACTTTCCTACTATAATTTTAGAAAAACGTAGTTAGTGCATGATCATCAACTGCTACACATCCCAAGCCAATGCAACTTCTCCACAATTTATTTATTTCATATAAATATACGTAATTGTTTAATATATAAAAATTATAAAGCCATTGTAATTTAAATATTATTTTTTAATGGATTTTTAACAATTCTAAAAATGTTTTTTACTTATTTTAAACAATCTCTTATAAAATTAGTAAAATTAATTAATTTTAAAACTGAAGTAATTGAAATACTGAATAACTTGTTTAGTCGAACGCGGCATAATTTTAACATTAAATATATTCCATAGAAAAATATCAATATTATTAACTTACTTTTAAAACATAACACGAATATAAGGCATTTGTTATAAGTGTTACTGTCTATTTTCTTAAAAATTCCTTTAAATTGCATAGCTAAGATAAATTAATAACAATGGGATTTACAAAGATAAATCATTAACTTATTCTTTTAAATAAACTCCATGTCTATGAGTTTACAAAATGTTTAATATTTTATTTTACATATTAATGATTCGTAAGCTAATTATATAATACGATTAAATAACATTTTATTAAAAATATTTTATATAGTAAAGAAAAAATGGGTCTGTCTCACAAGAAAGTGAATTGATATTTTAAAAAACTTTTTCTTTTGATTAATCAAATATAGAAAACACAAAAAATTATACACCGATTCAAATATATATTTATTCACTTTCAATCACCTAGACACTATGTGTTACACTATAAAAAGAAAAATCTTATTACAACTATACTGTATTGAATACAATGTAATTACACAGCAAACCTATAAAAAATAACTTAAGAGTACAAAAACCTACTGGTATGTGTTTAGAAATTCAAATTCAGAAGAAAAAGAATATAAAGATATTACTTAATATAATGAATATTCCAAAAATATTAAGTACACAAATTAATAAATGAATATCACCCAATCTCTTCAACTATAAACTCCCTTTAAAGATTTATAAGGAAAATCACTTTTCATGGAATGTTGGTAAAAATTTTGTTAACTTCAAACTTTAGTAGACCTTTTATAAACACTGATATAAAAGAGATCTAATCGGTTGTATTTATTGAAAATCGATTATATGGGTAAAAATCAATAAAAATAATATAATAAATTATTTAAAGTAATATCTGATTATTTGAAAAGTTCATATCTAAATCAGATACAGATAAAATAATCAGTTTTGTTAACGTATCACTTGTATAAATGCAAAATATAATTTATTTTGTTTTGATATAATAGATTATTAAAAAATATATTTTAATAAAAAGAGTTAGAAGTTAAAACAAATAATAATTCAATGAATGTAACATCATATTTAAAAAAAAAAAATTATGGTAATGCATGATTCATCCACTTGTGCACGATGGAATGAATTCAACTTACATAAACTCAAAACTAATGAATTTTTCATAAACATTGACACATGAAAACAGAAAAAAAAATTACAATTATTTAAAAGTAAGTAATCAAAACCAAACTGAATTCTAAATATATTAAAGAGAATTGATCAACACACATACTTTAAAATATTACATTAAATAATTCTCATTTAAAAGTCTTTTTATATAAAGTTATAATATTAAAAATCATCTTTAAAAAAATGTTTACATATTCTAAATGTTCGGTGCAGCTATTAATTTAGTCAATTTATACAACTCAATTTATTATTATAGATATTTTCTTTACTATTTCATTAACAAAATACTATCGTATCGTATTCGTCGAGATTGAAGAAAAACTGATCTCATATTTATATCAAGCAAGATTATGTTTATTGAATTAAAATTTTGACATTTCTTTGTTAATGTGATTAGTATAAATAAAATGAATAATAAACAATATAAAGTATCATTTTTTTTATAATATGGAAAACATCATTATAAATTATAATAATATGACCTTCCAAATAGGTTGCCATTTTGTATATCAATAATCAGCGGCTCTCCTAATAATATTTATATAAAAAAATAAACAACACTACAAAAGAAAATAAGAGAATCAAAACTCAAATAAGAAAACCTATACTCAATAGATCAAACTTATTTCTAAAATTAAAAATTCCAAAATTAACAAGTTGATTATCACATCATAAAAACAATAAAACATACAAAGTACGAGATCACTTTGTGAATATAATACTTCGCAGTAGTCTGAAAATATGTTATACTATTAATATCTACAAAAGGTTAAAATTTAATAATTATCAATAAAACATACAAAGTTCGAGACCACTTTAAGATAGTATTGAGCACATGATAACTTTTTCTTTAGTGTTTGGTATATTAATTTATATTTTGTATCCTCTCTCAGACATGAAATTATTATATTCCAGAAAAGATTGTAAATCCTTCTCTGTCTCGTTAAAATTCCATGTTAAAATGATGGTTTTTTTGACATTAAGCTTTGTTTACAGCACACATCCATGGGGAATAACACCAGTTTTCTTTAGTGAAAATAATGTAGAAAGAAAAGGATTAAGGGTAATTAATTAAGGAACATGTTGTAGATTATTAATGAATGGTTATATGATATTTGACACTTAACCTACTTGCTGGTCCACCTGAATCCCAAAGCTTCAACTTTAAAATTCTTCTTATCTCTTAATGATCCATGACTTTATTAACTGTTATTAAAAGTAAGTATAATAATACTTGGACAACATTTTGTTTACTACATTTGAACATTATCTAGGTGTCAATATGTGATTGGTCCAAGATTTTGGAGTAATTGATTGTGAAGTAATTTTGGACCAATCACAGATTCACACGTAAATGATGTTTAAATGTTGTCAAAAAAAATGTTGTCTAAGTATCATTATTCTAACAAAAGTAAATAATTACGCAGATTGTATGTTAATTGACTTGTTAACTATATGCATAATAACATCAGCACAGAAATTTAACTCGACCTATACGCCTAAGAGAGTTGAACATGCCACATTAGAAAAGTATGAATTTGAATATATAATATATGAAGAATACTTTTGGGCATAACTTTTTAAGTAGCGTTCATTGGAAGACTTTTTATTAATATTATACTTCACAAGTGTTTAAGCTAATTTTAAGCTTTTTTATTAGTTGAACGTTTTTATTATGTTAGTCGTGTTAGATACATAATTTTTGTATTATCTTAAAATAGCTATTCTTTTCTCCCACATTCATTTATGGTGTAAATAATTAGATATATAAAAAGAAATTAGAAGTACCCTTTTGACATGATATTAAAAATATTTGTTGATCTCACTTGAGACCGTTATTACTAGAGTTTCTATATCAACACACAAACATTTAATTGTACACAATAGTGTCAAGAACTATTGATCGGAATAAAAAACTGGCCATTCTTAAAAAATAAAAAGTCATATAAAATATAAGTAACACTATATCATGAGATAATGATAATCAATCACAATTAGACATCACTTAATCGAGTGCACTAACTAAAAATAGTTCACCCAGTTTTTGATACTTGGTTTTATAGTCAAAGATATTGATGTAGTATGTATAAGATCATTGATTTAACACTATTATAAAAAAAAGAAAAGAATTATTTTAGGAAGTCTCCCATCGATTAGAGATAAGGCCAAATTATAATATATAAGTGAGGTGTAAACCTCACCTTATAAGCTGGTTTTGTAGGGTTGAGTTAGGCTTTAAAACCCACTTTCTAATATGGTATCAGAGTCATGGTTAAAGCCTATCCTAGCGAGTTTTAAGTGGGTATTTCTCTTTCTATTCCAATTGTCGGGCCAGCAATTTTCAGAAAACATTTGGTGTATTAATTAATGTAATAACAAGAAAATTAAATTATATTTTTGTCAAGTTTGATATGGATGAGATATATAAGGTTGAATTACATTAATGTTGGGATGTATATCTGACTAAAAAAAACTCATCGATGGTTCCAACACTAGTTACATACTTTCGGCTAAACTCTATAAAGGGTTTCTTTTCTAACTCTTTCCGCAATAAGAAAAAGCATCTTTAGTTTCTTGTATATAAATGATTAAAGCAGTCATAAAAATCCTACCTTTGATATATATAGTATTCCGACGGAGAAAACCATTCAGTGTGTATTTGGGTTTGGAAAGGACCCCTTCCACTTACTCCTATGTAGCAATGTAAACTACATATTTAAGTGTATGATGAAGGCAATAATGGGCAATTAGGTACAGTGCATTATCACATCATCTGCACCATTTTACTGTATTTTGATACTTTGCTTCAGCACACAACAAACCGCACCAGCGGGTATATATAAAGATAGATAGATAGATACAGATATCTAGGGTTAATGTTGTTCTGAGTGAAATTAACGTTGGCTTGATCTGCAATTAAGAGGGCATAGATCTTGAAGGGAATTGCGTGCGCCATGAGTAGAGGTGAAAGTTCTGGTGGTGGACAGAGCTCTTTGGGGTATCTATTTGGGTCAGAAAAAGACCGAAATGAACCTCAACCCACAAGAACAGCTTCATTACCACCCTATGGCGTTGAAATCGACAACACTGTTAATCCTCCTAACACCCAACTTGTTGTCACCAACAACAGATCTCAAGGCCACCACTTGGGAAACATTGTAACTGTAAGATAATCTCTCATTTTATCAACCTTCATAATCATCTTAATTATAGGTTTTTCGTTAATATAGTTTTCTCTCTCTCTATATATATATATATATATGTATTACAGGATCGTCCATCGACAAAAGTCAAATCGGTTCCCGGTGGTCATTCATCGCTTGGATACTTGTTTGGAGATAAGTGATATTTCATTCTCCGACATTGATTGATAGTACTGGTGCTATCTGACAAGGAGAATCTATACTTTCTATTGTAGCTTATCTGTGTGAGGTTTGAGTGAATCACCTATAATATGATTTTATTAGAATGTAAAAAGAGAAAAAAAAAATCAAATCAAATCATGTAAGGGATTAAATTTCCCTTTTGTTGCAGGTTAAGTGAATAATGTGGGTCATGCGAGTGAAAAATAAACCAGTGTGTGCTTTGTCTGCTAGTTTAATCAGTTTAAATGGAATGTTAAATCTATTATTGTTGTGTAGTTGTACTTGAAACGGATAAGAAACTTTGTATTCTGTTCTGTGGCTGATCTTTAGCTAGCATCCTTAATCATGTGTTTATTTTCAGTTGACCCAGAACTTTTTTAATTAAGAAAGTTAGAGATAGAGAATCATTCTTCTCATAGCTTTCCGATTGAATACAGACTGGATTTGCTTCAATTTTGCTTATTTTATGTCTTACTTATGATGATCAGGGATTTGTTCTTATATGTTGGTCGACTAAGATATTCTTCAGCGACAAACAACTTTATTGTTTCAATTAATAACAGTTTATTCCTTTCTTAGTATTATTACTATACTTCAAATTAAAGAATTAGAGCAAAAGCTTACGAGCTTAGAAGTGTAACTTAAGTGGTGTTTCTTCTTTCTTTAGATTTTATCCTCTTTCATTTATTTCAGAAAATGTTATACTGGAAAAACACTCACACGATTTCTCTCCAATTCGAGATCATGTGTTCTATTTACTTCGTATAAAGTATGTTTGCTAACCCTTCCTGGTGGAATTTTTGTGATTGATTGAGCTCTCAATTTGATTTAGTGGAAAACTAACATTAACTTTTCAGGCTAGTCATTTTTTAATTGTGTTCAAGATCAACTCCATTTTTTGGATAGTGTGGAAAAGAAAAAGGTGTAATGATAATAGTAATAGTAATAATAATAATAATACTAATAAATATTATAAATGATATGATAACTAAAGAATATATATATATATATATATATATATATATATATATATATATATATATATGTGGAAATGAAATGAGAGATAGTATTACATGTTTATAATTTTTCTGCATTTTGGTAGTAGAAGAACATGGAGAAGGTGTTTTTCAGAAGTAAACGTGCATTTCAGTTAGGTTTTTACATGTTCAAAGAACTTGTTCCTTGTGTTTCACTCTTGGACTTGGGGGAGAAGGAGGGTGAGAGTGCCAAGTATATATATATATATATATATATATATATATATATATATATATATATATATATATATATGTTTTTTGTAATATGGTAGATAACAGTTTTGTTGGGGAGTTTATGCTCCAAGTTGTTCCTGCAAATGTCAACCATTGATCTTAGAAATGCATGTGTATACTGTACATATATAATTTAACACACAACTGATATACTTAAATTTACAGTGTTTATATCAGTGATTCATTTGTTGAATATATATATATATATATATATATATATATATATATATATATATATATATATATATATA